>NW_028175277.1:0-114849 GCF_965226575.1 Pagrus pagrus | reverse complement strand
GGCTAAAAAAATTCGCCAAAAATGGTGATTTTTCATTCAAATATTCAAAATCCAATAAAAACTGCTGTGTCTCATTCTACCAGTATAACGACATGTCGGCATTGATTTGGAGTCGATGGCTCAAATGACCTGGGAGCTATTGAAAAAATCGGGCGGTGTATTCGCCAAAAATGGTGATTTTTCATTCAAATATTCATGAAAAATAGAAATTCCACTAAAATCCAATAAAAACTGCTGTGTCTCATTCTACCAGTATAACAAGACATGTCGGCATTGATTTGGAGTCGATGGCTCAAATGACCTGGGAGCTATTGAAAAAATCGGGCGGTGTATTCGCCAAAAATGGTGATTTTTCATTCAAATATTCATGAAAAATAGAAATTCCACTAAAATCCAATAAAAACTGCTGTGTCTCATTCTACCAGTATAAAAAGACATGTCGGCATTGATTTGAAGTTGATGGCTCAAATGACCTGGGAGCTATTGAAAAAATCGGGCGGTGTATTCGCCAAAAATGGTGATTTTTCATTCAAATATTCATGAAAAATAGAAATTCCACTAAAATCCAATAAAAACTGCTGTGTCTCATTCTACCAGTATAACAAGACATGTCGGCATTGATTTGGAGTCGATGGCTCAAATGACCTGGGAGCTATTGAAAAAATCGGGCGGTGTATTCGCCAAAAATGGTGATTTTTCATTCAAATATTCATGAAAAATAGAAATTCCACTAAAATCCAATAAAAACTGCTGTGTCTCATTCTACCAGTATAACAAGACATGTCGGCATTGATTTGAAGTTGATGGCTCAAATGACCTGGGAGCTATTGAAAAAATCGGGCGGTGTATTCGCCAAAAATGGTGATTTTTCATTCAAATATTCATGAAAAATAGAAATTCCACTAAAATCCAATAAAAACTGCTGTGTCTCATTCTACCAGTATAACAAGACATGTCGGCATTGATTTGGAGTCGATGGCTCAAATGACCTGGGAGCTATTGAAAAAATCGGGCGGTGTATTTGCCAAAAATGGTGATTTTTTGACAACAATATTCATGAAAAATAGAAATTCCACTAACATCCAATAAAAACTGCTGTGTCTCATTCTACCAGTATAACAAGACATGTCGGCATTGATTTGGAGTCGATGGCTCAAATGACCTGGGAGCTATTGAAAAAATCGGGCGGTGTATTCGCCAAAAATGGTGATTTTTCATTCAAATATTCATGAAAAATAGAAATTCCACTAAAATCCAATAAAAACTGCTGTGTCTCATTCTACCAGTATAACAAGACATGTCGGCATTGATTTGGAGTCGATGGCTCAAATGACCTGGGAGCTATTGAAAAAATCGGGCGGTGTATTCGCCAAAAATGGTGATTTTTCATTCAAATATTCATGAAAAATAGAAATTCCACTAAAATCCAATAAAAACTGCTGTGTCTCATTCTACCAGTATAACAAGACATGTCGGCATTGATTTCGAGTCGATAGCTCAAATGACCTGGGAGCTATTGAAAAAATCGGGCGGTGTATTCGCCAAAAATGGTGATTTTTTGACAACAATATTCATGAAAAATAGAAATTCCACTAAAATCCAATAAAAACTGCTGTGTCTCATTCTACCAGTATAACAAGACATGTCGGCATTGATTTCGAGTCGATAGCTCAAATGACCTGGGAGCTATTGAAAAAATCGGGCGGTGTATTTGCCAAAAATGGTGATTTTTTGACAACAATATTCATGAAAAATAGAAATTCCACTAACATCCAATAAAAACTGCTGTGTCTCATTCTACCAGTATAACAAGACATGTCGGCATTGATTTCGAGTCGATAGCTCAAATGACCTGGGAGCTATTGAAAAAATCGGGCGGTGTATTTGCCAAAAATGGTGATTTTTTGACAACAATATTCATGAAAAATAGAAATTCCACTAACATCCAATAAAAACTGCTGTGTCTCATTCTACCAGTATAACAAGACATGTCGGCATTGATTTGGAGTCGATGGCTCAAATGACCTGGGAGCTATTGAAAAAATCGGGCGGTGTATTCGCCAAAAATGGTGATTTTTCATTCAAATATTCATGAAAAATAGAAATTCCACTAAAATCCAATAAAAACTGCTGTGTCTCATTCTACCAGTATAACAAGACATGTCGGCATTGATTTCGAGTCGATGGCTCAAATGACCTGGGAGCTATTGAAAAAATCGGGCGGTGTATTCGCCAAAAATGGTGATTTTTCATTCAAATATTCATGAAAAATAGAAATTCCACTAAAATCCAATAAAAACTGCTGTGTCTCATTCTACCAGTATAACAAGACATGTCGGCATTGATTTGGAGTCGATGGCTCAAATGACCTGGGAGCTATTGAAAAAATCGGGCGGTGTATTCGCCAAAAATGGTGATTTTTCATTCAAATATTCATGAAAAATAGAAATTCCACTAAAATCCAATAAAAACTGCTGTGTCTCATTCTACCAGTATAACAAGACATGTCGGCATTGATTTGGAGTCGATGGCTCAAATGACCTGGGAGCTATTGAAAAAATCGGGCGGTGTATTCGCCAAAAATGGTGATTTTTCATTCAAATATTCATGAAAAATAGAAATTCCACTAAAATCCAATAAAAACTGCTGTGTCTCATTCTACCAGTATAACAAGACATGTCGGCATTGATTTGGAGTCGATGGCTCAAATGACCTGGGAGCTATTGAAAAAATCGGGCGGTGTATTCGCCAAAAATGGTGATTTTTTGACAACAATATTCATGAAAAATAGAAATTCCACTAAAATCCAATAAAAACTGCTGTGTCTCATTCTACCAGTAAAAAAAGACATGTCGGCATTGATTTGAAGTTGATGGCTCAAATGACCTGGGAGCTATTGAAAAAATCGGGCGGTGTATTCGCCAAAAATGGTGATTTTTCATTCAAATATTCATGAAAAATAGAAATTCCACTAAAATCCAATAAAAACTGCTGTGTCTCATTCTACCAGTATAACAAGACATGTCGGCATTGATTTGGAGTCGATGGCTCAAATGACCTGGGAGCTATTGAAAAAATCGGGCGGTGTATTCGCCAAAAATGGTGATTTTTTGACAACAATATTCATGAAAAATAGAAATTCCACTAAAATCCAATAAAAACTGCTGTGTCTCATTCTACCAGTAAAAAAAGACATGTCGGCATTGATTTGAAGTTGATGGCTCAAATGACCTGGGAGCTATTGAAAAAATCGGGCGGTGTATTCGCCAAAAATGGTGATTTTTCATTCAAATATTCATGAAAAATAGAAATTCCACTAAAATCCAATAAAAACTGCTGTGTCTCATTCTACCAGTATAACAAGACATGTCGGCATTGATTTCGAGTCGATAGCTCAAATGACCTGGGAGCTATTGAAAAAATCGGGCGGTGTATTTGCCAAAAATGGTGATTTTTTGACAACAATATTCATGAAAAATAGAAATTCCACTAACATCCAATAAAAACTGCTGTGTCTCATTCTACCAGTATAACAAGACGTGTCGGCATTGATTTGGAGTCGATGGCTCAAATGACCTGGGAGCTATTGAAAAAATCGGGCGGTGTATTCGCCAAAAATGGTGATTTTTCATTCAAATATTCATGAAAAATAGAAATTCCACTAAAATCCAATAAAAACTGCTGTGTCTCATTCTACCAGTATAACAAGACATGTCGGCATTGATTTGGAGTCGATGGCTCAAATGACCTGGGAGCTATTGAAAAAATCGGGCGGTGTATTCGCCAAAAATGGTGATTTTTCATTCAAATATTCATGAAAAATAGAAATTCCACTAAAATCCAATAAAAACTGCTGTGTCTCATTCTACCAGTATAACAAGACATGTCGGCATTGATTTCGAGTCGATGGCTCAAATGACCTGGGAGCTATTGAAAAAATCGGGCGGTGTATTCGCCAAAAATGGTGATTTTTCATTCAAATATTCATGAAAAATAGAAATTCCACTAAAATCCAATAAAAACAGCTGTGTCTCATTCTACCAGTATAACAAGACATGTCGGCATTGATTTCGAGTCGATGGCTCAAATGACCTGGGAGCTATTGAAAAAATCGGGCGGTGTATTCGCCAAAAATGGTGATTTTTCATTCAAATATTCATGAAAAATAGAAATTCCACTAAAATCCAATAAAACTGCTGTGTCTCATTCTACCAGTATAACAAGACATGTCGGCATTGATTTGGAGTCGATGGCTCAAATGACCTGGGAGCTATTGAAAAAATCGGGCGGTGTATTCGCCAAAAATGGTGATTTTTCATTCAAATATTCATGAAAATAGAAATTCCACTAAAATCCAATAAAAACTGCTGTGTCTCATTCTAGCAGTATAACAAGACATGTCGGCATTGATTTGGAGTCGATGGCTCAAATGACCTGGGAGCTATTGAAAAAATCGGGCGGTGTATTCGCCAAAAATGGTGATTTTTCATTCAAATATTCATGAAAAATAGAAATTCCACTAAAATCCAATAAAAACTGCTGTGTCTCATTCTACCAGTATAACAAGACATGTCGGCATTGATTTCGAGTCGATAGCTCAAATGACCTGGGAGCTATTGAAAAAATCGGGCGGTGTATTTGCCAAAAATGGTGATTTTTTGACAACAATATTCATGAAAAATAGAAATTCCACTAACATCCAATAAAAACTGCTGTGTCTCATTCTACCAGTATAACAAGACATGTCGGCATTGATTTCGAGTCGATGGCTCAAATGACCTGGGAGCTATTGAAAAAATCGGGCGGTGTATTCGCCAAAAATGGTGATTTTTTGACAACAATATTCATGAAAAATAGAAATTCCACTAAAATCCAATAAGAACTGCTGTGTCTCATTCTACCAGTATAACAAGACATGTCGGCATTGATTTGGAGTCGATGGCTCAAATGACCTGGGAGCTATTGAAAAAATCGGGCGGTGTATTCGCCAAAAATGGTGATTTTTCATTCAAATATTCATGAAAAATAGAAATTCCACTAAAATCCAATAAAAACTGCTGTGTCTCATTCTACCAGTATAACAAGACATGTCGGCATTTATTTGGAGTCGATGGCTCAAATGACCTGGGAGCTATTGAAAAAATCGGGCGGTGTATTCGCCAAAAATGGTGATTTTTCATTCAAATATTCATGAAAAATAGAAATTCCACTAAAATCCAATAAAAACTGCTGTGTCTCATTCTACCAGTATAACAAGACATGTCGGCATTGATTTCGAGTCGATGGCTCAAATGACCTGGGAGCTATTGAAAAAATCGGGCGGTGTATTCGCCAAAAATGGTGATTTTTCATTCAAATATTCATGAAAAATAGAAATTCCACTAAAATCCAATAAAAACAGCTGTGTCTCATTCTACCAGTATAACAAGACATGTCGGCATTGATTTGGAGTCGATGGCTCAAATGACCTGGGAGCTATTGAAAAAATCGGGCGGTGTATTCGCCAAAAATGGTGATTTTTCATTCAAATATTCATGAAAAATAGAAATTCCACTAAAATCCAATAAAAACTGCTGTGTCTCATTCTACCAGTATAACAAGACATGTCGGCATTGATTTGGAGTCGATGGCTCAAATGACCTGGGAGCTATTGAAAAAATCGGGCGGTGTATTCGCCAAAAATGGTGATTTTTCATTCAAATATTCATGAAAAATAGAAATTCCACTAAAATCCAATAAAAACTGCTGTGTCTCATTCTACCAGTATAACAAGACATGTCGGCATTGATTTGGAGTCGATGGCTCAAATGACCTGGGAGCTATTGAAAAAATCGGGCGGTGTATTCGCCAAAAATGGTGATTTTTCATTCAAATATTCATGAAAAATAGAAATTCCACTAAAATCCAATAAAAACTGCTGTGTCTCATTCTACCAGTATAACAAGACATGTCGGCATTGATTTCGAGTCGATAGCTCAAATGACCTGGGAGCTATTGAAAAAATCGGGCGGTGTATTTGCCAAAAATGGTGATTTTTTGACAACAATATTCATGAAAAATAGAAATTCCACTAACATCCAATAAAAACTGCTGTGTCTCATTCTACCAGTATAACAAGACATGTCGGCATTGATTTCGAGTCGATGGCTCAAATGACCTGGGAGCTATTGAAAAAATCGGGCGGTGTATTCGCCAAAAATGGTGATTTTTTGACAACAATATTCATGAAAAATAGAAATTCCACTAAAATCCAATAAGAACTGCTGTGTCTCATTCTACCAGTATAACAAGACATGTCGGCATTGATTTGGAGTCGATGGCTCAAATGACCTGGGAGCTATTGAAAAAATCGGGCGGTGTATTCGCCAAAAATGGTGATTTTTTGACAACAATATTCATGAAAAATAGAAATTCCACTAAAATCCAATAAAAACTGCTGTGTCTCATTCTACCAGTAAAAAAAGACATGTCGGCATTGATTTGAAGTTGATGGCTCAAATGACCTGGGAGCTATTGAAAAAATCGGGCGGTGTATTCGCCAAAAATGGTGATTTTTCATTCAAATATTCATGAAAAATAGAAATTCCACTAAAATCCAATAAAAACTGCTGTGTCTCATTCTACCAGTATAACAAGACATGTCGGCATTGATTTCGAGTCGATGGCTCAAATGACCTGGGAGCTATTGAAAAAATCGGGCGGTGTATTTGCCAAAAATGGTGATTTTTTGACAACAATATTCATGAAAAATAGAAATTCCACTAACATCCAATAAAAACTGCTGTGTCTCATTCTACCAGTATAACAAGACATGTCGGCATTGATTTGGAGTCGATGGCTCAAATGACCTGGGAGCTATTGAAAAAATCGGGCGGTGTATTCGCCAAAAATGGTGATTTTTTGACAACAATATTCATGAAAAATAGAAATTCCACTAAAATCCAATAAAAACTGCTGTGTCTCATTCTACCAGTAAAAAAAGACATGTCGGCATTGATTTGAAGTTGATGGCTCAAATGACCTGGGAGCTATTGAAAAAATCGGGCGGTGTATTCGCCAAAAATGGTGATTTTTCATTCAAATATTCATGAAAAATAGAAATTCCACTAAAATCCAATAAAAACTGCTGTGTCTCATTCTACCAGTATAACAAGACATGTCGGCATTGATTTGGAGTCGATGGCTCAAATGACCTGGGAGCTATTGAAAAAATCGGGCGGTGTATTCGCCAAAAATGGTGATTTTTTGACAACAATATTCATGAAAAATAGAAATTCCACTAAAATCCAATAAAAACTGCTGTGTCTCATTCTACCAGTAAAAAAAGACATGTCGGCATTGATTTGAAGTTGATGGCTCAAATGACCTGGGAGCTATTGAAAAAATCGGGCGGTGTATTCGCCAAAAATGGTGATTTTTCATTCAAATATTCATGAAAAATAGAAATTCCACTAAAATCCAATAAAAACTGCTGTGTCTCATTCTACCAGTATAACAAGACATGTCGGCATTGATTTCGAGTCGATAGCTCAAATGACCTGGGAGCTATTGAAAAAATCGGGCGGTGTATTTGCCAAAAATGGTGATTTTTTGACAACAATATTCATGAAAAATAGAAATTCCACTAACATCCAATAAAAACTGCTGTGTCTCATTCTACCAGTATAACAAGACGTGTCGGCATTGATTTGGAGTCGATGGCTCAAATGACCTGGGAGCTATTGAAAAAATCGGGCGGTGTATTCGCCAAAAATGGTGATTTTTCATTCAAATATTCATGAAAAATAGAAATTCCACTAAAATCCAATAAAAACTGCTGTGTCTCATTCTACCAGTATAACAAGACATGTCGGCATTGATTTGGAGTCGATGGCTCAAATGACCTGGGAGCTATTGAAAAAATCGGGCGGTGTATTCGCCAAAAATGGTGATTTTTCATTCAAATATTCATGAAAAATAGAAATTCCACTAAAATCCAATAAAAACTGCTGTGTCTCATTCTACCAGTATAACAAGACATGTCGGCATTGATTTCGAGTCGATGGCTCAAATGACCTGGGAGCTATTGAAAAAATCGGGCGGTGTATTCGCCAAAAATGGTGATTTTTCATTCAAATATTCATGAAAAATAGAAATTCCACTAAAATCCAATAAAAACAGCTGTGTCTCATTCTACCAGTATAACAAGACATGTCGGCATTGATTTCGAGTCGATGGCTCAAATGACCTGGGAGCTATTGAAAAAATCGGGCGGTGTATTCGCCAAAAATGGTGATTTTTCATTCAAATATTCATGAAAAATAGAAATTCCACTAAAATCCAATAAAAACTGCTGTGTCTCATTCTACCAGTATAACAAGACATGTCGGCATTGATTTGGAGTCGATGGCTCAAATGACCTGGGAGCTATTGAAAAAATCGGGCGGTGTATTCGCCAAAAATGGTGATTTTTCATTCAAATATTCATGAAAAATAGAAATTCCACTAAAATCCAATAAAAACTGCTGTGTCTCATTCTAGCAGTATAACAAGACATGTCGGCATTGATTTGGAGTCGATGGCTCAAATGACCTGGGAGCTATTGAAAAAATCGGGCGGTGTATTCGCCAAAAATGGTGATTTTTCATTCAAATATTCATGAAAAATAGAAATTCCACTAAAATCCAATAAAAACTGCTGTGTCTCATTCTACCAGTATAACAAGACATGTCGGCATTGATTTCGAGTCGATAGCTCAAATGACCTGGGAGCTATTGAAAAAATCGGGCGGTGTATTTGCCAAAAATGGTGATTTTTTGACAACAATATTCATGAAAAATAGAAATTCCACTAACATCCAATAAAAACTGCTGTGTCTCATTCTACCAGTATAACAAGACATGTCGGCATTGATTTCGAGTCGATGGCTCAAATGACCTGGGAGCTATTGAAAAAATCGGGCGGTGTATTCGCCAAAAATGGTGATTTTTTGACAACAATATTCATGAAAAATAGAAATTCCACTAAAATCCAATAAGAACTGCTGTGTCTCATTCTACCAGTATAACAAGACATGTCGGCATTGATTTGGAGTCGATGGCTCAAATGACCTGGGAGCTATTGAAAAAATCGGGCGGTGTATTCGCCAAAAATGGTGATTTTTCATTCAAATATTCATGAAAAATAGAAATTCCACTAAAATCCAATAAAAACTGCTGTGTCTCATTCTACCAGTATAACAAGACATGTCGGCATTTATTTGGAGTCGATGGCTCAAATGACCTGGGAGCTATTGAAAAAATCGGGCGGTGTATTCGCCAAAAATGGTGATTTTTCATTCAAATATTCATGAAAAATAGAAATTCCACTAAAATCCAATAAAAACTGCTGTGTCTCATTCTACCAGTATAACAAGACATGTCGGCATTGATTTCGAGTCGATGGCTCAAATGACCTGGGAGCTATTGAAAAAATCGGGCGGTGTATTCGCCAAAAATGGTGATTTTTCATTCAAATATTCATGAAAAATAGAAATTCCACTAAAATCCAATAAAAACAGCTGTGTCTCATTCTACCAGTATAACAAGACATGTCGGCATTGATTTGGAGTCGATGGCTCAAATGACCTGGGAGCTATTGAAAAAATCGGGCGGTGTATTCGCCAAAAATGGTGATTTTTCATTCAAATATTCATGAAAAATAGAAATTCCACTAAAATCCAATAAAAACTGCTGTGTCTCATTCTACCAGTATAACAAGACATGTCGGCATTGATTTGGAGTCGATGGCTCAAATGACCTGGGAGCTATTGAAAAAATCGGGCGGTGTATTCGCCAAAAATGGTGATTTTTCATTCAAATATTCATGAAAAATAGAAATTCCACTAAAATCCAATAAAAACTGCTGTGTCTCATTCTACCAGTATAACAAGACATGTCGGCATTGATTTGGAGTCGATGGCTCAAATGACCTGGGAGCTATTGAAAAAATCGGGCGGTGTATTCGCCAAAAATGGTGATTTTTCATTCAAATATTCATGAAAAATAGAAATTCCACTAAAATCCAATAAAAACTGCTGTGTCTCATTCTACCAGTATAACAAGACATGTCGGCATTGATTTCGAGTCGATAGCTCAAATGACCTGGGAGCTATTGAAAAAATCGGGCGGTGTATTTGCCAAAAATGGTGATTTTTTGACAACAATATTCATGAAAAATAGAAATTCCACTAACATCCAATAAAAACTGCTGTGTCTCATTCTACCAGTATAACAAGACATGTCGGCATTGATTTCGAGTCGATGGCTCAAATGACCTGGGAGCTATTGAAAAAATCGGGCGGTGTATTCGCCAAAAATGGTGATTTTTTGACAACAATATTCATGAAAAATAGAAATTCCACTAAAATCCAATAAGAACTGCTGTGTCTCATTCTACCAGTATAACAAGACATGTCGGCATTGATTTGGAGTCGATGGCTCAAATGACCTGGGAGCTATTGAAAAAATCGGGCGGTGTATTCGCCAAAAATGGTGATTTTTTGACAACAATATTCATGAAAAATAGAAATTCCACTAAAATCCAATAAAAACTGCTGTGTCTCATTCTACCAGTAAAAAAAGACATGTCGGCATTGATTTGAAGTTGATGGCTCAAATGACCTGGGAGCTATTGAAAAAATCGGGCGGTGTATTCGCCAAAAATGGTGATTTTTCATTCAAATATTCATGAAAAATAGAAATTCCACTAAAATCCAATAAAAACTGCTGTGTCTCATTCTACCAGTATAACAAGACATGTCGGCATTGATTTCGAGTCGATGGCTCAAATGACCTGGGAGCTATTGAAAAAATCGGGCGGTGTATTTGCCAAAAATGGTGATTTTTTGACAACAATATTCATGAAAAATAGAAATTCCACTAACATCCAATAAAAACTGCTGTGTCTCATTCTACCAGTATAACAAGACATGTCGGCATTGATTTGGAGTCGATGGCTCAAATGACCTGGGAGCTATTGAAAAAATCGGGCGGTGTATTCGCCAAAAATGGTGATTTTTCATTCAAATATTCATGAAAAATAGAAATTCCACTAAAATCCAATAAAAACTGCTGTGTCTCATTCTACCAGTATAACAAGACATGTCGGCATTGATTTGGAGTCGATGGCTCAAATGACCTGGGAGCTATTGAAAAAATCGGGCGGTGTATTCGCCAAAAATGGTGATTTTTCATTCAAATATTCATGAAAAATAGAAATTCCACTAAAATCCAATAAAAACTGCTGTGTCTCATTCTACCAGTATAACAAGACATGTCGGCATTGATTTCGAGTCGATGGCTCAAATGACCTGGGAGCTATTGAAAAAATCGGGCGGTGTATTCGCCAAAAATGGTGATTTTTCATTCAAATATTCATGAAAAATAGAAATTCCACTAAAATCCAATAAAAACAGCTGTGTCTCATTCTACCAGTATAACAAGACATGTCGGCATTGATTTCGAGTCGATGGCTCAAATGACCTGGGAGCTATTGAAAAAATCGGGCGGTGTATTCGCCAAAAATGGTGATTTTTCATTCAAATATTCATGAAAAATAGAAATTCCACTAAAATCCAATAAAAACTGCTGTGTCTCATTCTACCAGTATAACAAGACATGTCGGCATTGATTTGGAGTCGATGGCTCAAATGACCTGGGAGCTATTGAAAAAATCGGGCGGTGTATTCGCCAAAAATGGTGATTTTTCATTCAAATATTCATGAAAAATAGAAATTCCACTAAAATCCAATAAAAACTGCTGTGTCTCATTCTACCAGTATAACAAGACATGTCGGCATTGATTTGGAGTCGATGGCTCAAATGACCTGGGAGCTATTGAAAAAATCGGGCGGTGTATTCGCCAAAAATGGTGATTTTTCATTCAAATATTCATGAAAAATAGAAATTCCACTAAAATCCAATAAAAACTGCTGTGTCTCATTCTACCAGTATAACAAGACATGTCGGCATTGATTTGGAGTCGATGGCTCAAATGACCTGGGAGCTATTGAAAAAATCGGGCGGTGTATTCGCCAAAAATGGTGATTTTTCATTCAAATATTCATGAAAAATAGAAATTCCACTAAAATCCAATAAAAACTGCTGTGTCTCATTCTACCAGTAAAAAAAGACATGTCGGCATTGATTTGAAGTTGATGGCTCAAATGACCTGGGAGCTATTGAAAAAATCGGGCGGTGTATTCGCCAAAAATGGTGATTTTTCATTCAAATATTCATGAAAAATAGAAATTCCACTAAAATCCAATAAAAACTGCTGTGTCTCATTCTACCAGTATAACAAGACATGTCGGCATTGATTTGGAGTCGATGGCTCAAATGACCTGGGAGCTATTGAAAAAATCGGGCGGTGTATTCGCCAAAAATGGTGATTTTTCATTCAAATATTCATGAAAAATAGAAATTCCACTAAAATCCAATAAAAACTGCTGTGTCTCATTCTACCAGTATAACAAGACATGTCGGCATTGATTTGGAGTCGATGGCTCAAATGACCTGGGAGCTATTGAAAAAATCGGGCGGTGTATTCGCCAAAAATGGTGATTTTTCATTCAAATATTCATGAAAAATAGAAATTCCACTAAAATCCAATAAAAACTGCTGTGTCTCATTCTACCAGTAAAAAAAGACATGTCGGCATTGATTTGAAGTTGATGGCTCAAATGACCTGGGAGCTATTGAAAAAATCGGGCGGTGTATTCGCCAAAAATGGTGATTTTTCATTCAAATATTCATGAAAAATAGAAATTCCACTAAAATCCAATAAAAACTGCTGTGTCTCATTCTACCAGTATAACAAGACATGTCGGCATTGATTTGGAGTCGATGGCTCAAATGACCTGGGAGCTATTGAAAAAATCGGGCGGTGTATTCGCCAAAAATGGTGATTTTTCATTCAAATATTCATGAAAAATAGAAATTCCACTAAAATCCAATAAAAACTGCTGTGTCTCATTCTACCAGTATAACAAGACATGTCGGCATTGATTTGAAGTTGATGGCTCAAATGACCTGGGAGCTATTGAAAAAATCGGGCGGTGTATTCGCCAAAAATGGTGATTTTTCATTCAAATATTCATGAAAAATAGAAATTCCACTAAAATCCAATAAAAACTGCTGTGTCTCATTCTACCAGTATAACAAGACATGTCGGCATTGATTTGGAGTCGATGGCTCAAATGACCTGGGAGCTATTGAAAAAATCGGGCGGTGTATTTGCCAAAAATGGTGATTTTTTGACAACAATATTCATGAAAAATAGAAATTCCACTAACATCCAATAAAAACTGCTGTGTCTCATTCTACCAGTATAACAAGACATGTCGGCATTGATTTGGAGTCGATGGCTCAAATGACCTGGGAGCTATTGAAAAAATCGGGCGGTGTATTCGCCAAAAATGGTGATTTTTCATTCAAATATTCATGAAAAATAGAAATTCCACTAAAATCCAATAAAAACTGCTGTGTCTCATTCTACCAGTATAACAAGACATGTCGGCATTGATTTGGAGTCGATGGCTCAAATGACCTGGGAGCTATTGAAAAAATCGGGCGGTGTATTCGCCAAAAATGGTGATTTTTCATTCAAATATTCATGAAAAATAGAAATTCCACTAAAATCCAATAAAAACTGCTGTGTCTCATTCTACCAGTATAACAAGACATGTCGGCATTGATTTCGAGTCGATAGCTCAAATGACCTGGGAGCTATTGAAAAAATCGGGCGGTGTATTCGCCAAAAATGGTGATTTTTTGACAACAATATTCATGAAAAATAGAAATTCCACTAAAATCCAATAAAAACTGCTGTGTCTCATTCTACCAGTATAACAAGACATGTCGGCATTGATTTGGAGTCGATGGCTCAAATGACCTGGGAGCTATTGAAAAAATCGGGCGGTGTATTCGCCAAAAACGGTGATTTTTCATTCAAATATTCATGAAAAATAGAAATTCCACTAAAATCCAATAAAAACTGCTGTGTCTCATTCTACCAGTATAACAAGACATGTCGGCATTGATTTGGAGTCGATGGCTCAAATGACCTGGGAGCTATTGAAAAAATCGGGCGGTGTATTCGCCAAAAATGGTGATTTTTTGACAACAATATTCATGAAAAATAGAAATTCCACTAACATCCAATAAAAACTGCTGTGTCTCATTCTACCAGTATAACAAGACATGTCGGCATTGATTTCGAGTCGATGGCTCAAATGACCTGGGAGCTATTGAAAAAATCGGGCGGTGTATTCGCCAAAAATGGTGATTTTTTGACAACAATATTCATGAAAAATAGAAATTCCACTAAAATCCAATAAAAACTGCTGTGTCTCATTCTACCAGTATAACAAGACATGTCGGCATTGATTTGGAGTCGATGGCTCAAATGACCTGGGAGCTATTGAAAAAATCGGGCGGTGTATTCGCCAAAAATGGTGATTTTTCATTCAAATATTCATGAAAAATAGAAATTCCACTAAAATCCAATAAAAACTGCTGTGTCTCATTCTACCAGTATAACAAGACATGTCGGCATTGATTTGGAGTCGATGGCTCAAATGACCTGGGAGCTATTGAAAAAATCGGGCGGTGTATTCGCCAAAAATGGTGATTTTTTGACAACAATATTCATGAAAAATAGAAATTCCACTAAAATCCAATAAAAACTGCTGTGTCTCATTCTACCAGTATAACAAGACATGTCGGCATTGATTTGGAGTCGATGGCTCAAATGACCTGGGAGCTATTGAAAAAATCGGGCGGTGTATTCGCCAAAAATGGTGATTTTTCATTCAAATATTCATGAAAAATAGAAATTCCACTAAAATCCAATAAAAACTGCTGTGTCTCATTCTACCAGTATAACAAGACATGTCGGCATTGATTTCGAGTCGATAGCTCAAATGACCTGGGAGCTATTGAAAAAATCGGGCGGTGTATTTGCCAAAAATGGTGATTTTTTGACAACAATATTCATGAAAAATAGAAATTCCACTAACATCCAATGAAAACTGCTGTGTCTCATTCTACCAGTATAACAAGACATGTCGGCATTGATTTGGAGTCGATGGCTCAAATGACCTGGGAGCTATTGAAAAAATCGGGCGTTGTATTCGCCAAAAATGGTGATTTTTCATTCAAATATTCATGAAAAATAGAAATTCCACTAAAATCCAATAAAAACTGCTGTGTCTCATTCTACCAGTATAACAAGACATGTCGGCATTGATTTGGAGTCGATGGCTCAAATGACCTGGGAGCTATTGAAAAAATCGGGCGGTGTATTCGCCAAAAATGGTGATTTTTCATTCAAATATTCATGAAAAATAGAAATTCCAGTAAAATCCAATAAAAACTGCTGTGTCTCATTCTACCAGTATAACAAGACATGTCGGCATTGATTTGGAGTCGATGGCTCAAATGACCTGGGAGCTATTGAAAAAATCGGGCGGTGTATTCGCCAAAAATGGTGATTTTTTGACAACAATATTCATGAAAAATAGAAATTCCACTAAAATCCAATAAAAACTGCTGTGTCTCATTCTAGCAGTATAACAAGACATGTCGGCATTGATTTGGAGTCGATGGCTCAAATGACCTGGGAGCTATTGAAAAAATCGGGCGGTGTATTCGCCAAAAATGGTGATTTTTCATTCAAATATTCATGAAAAATAGAAATTCCACTAAAATCCAATAAAAACTGCTGTGTCTCATTCTACCAGTATAACAAGACATGTCGGCATTGATTTGGAGTCGATGGCTCAAATGACCTGGGAGCTATTGAAAAAATCGGGCGGTGTATTCGCCAAAAATGGTGATTTTTCATTCAAATATTCATGAAAAATAGAAATTCCACTAAAATCCAATAAAAACTGCTGTGTCTCATTCTACCAGTATAACAAGACATGTCGGCATTGATTTGGAGTCGATGGCTCAAATGACCTGGGAGCTATTGAAAAAATCGGGCGGTGTATTCGCCAAAAATGGTGATTTTTCATTCAAATATTCATGAAAAATAGAAATTCCACTAAAATCCAATAAAAACTGCTGTGTCTCATTCTACCAGTATAACAAGACATGTCGGCATTGATTTGGAGTCGATGGCTCAAATGACCTGGGAGCTATTGAAAAAATCGGGCGGTGTATTCGCCAAAAATGGTGATTTTTTGACAACAATATTCATGAAAAATAGAAATTCCACTAAAATCCAATAAAAACTGCTGTGTCTCATTCTACCAGTAAAAAAAGACATGTCGGCATTGATTTGAAGTTGATGGCTCAAATGACCTGGGAGCTATTGAAAAAATCGGGCGGTGTATTCGCCAAAAATGGTGATTTTTCATTCAAATATTCATGAAAAATAGAAATTCCACTAAAATCCAATAAAAACTGCTGTGTCTCATTCTACCAGTATAACAAGACATGTCGGCATTGATTTGGAGTCGATGGCTCAAATGACCTGGGAGCTATTGAAAAAATCGGGCGGTGTATTCGCCAAAAATGGTGATTTTTCATTCAAATATTCATGAAAAATAGAAATTCCACTAAAATCCAATAAAAACTGCTGTGTCTCATTCTACCAGTATAACAAGACATGTCGGCATTGATTTCGAGTCGATGGCTCAAATGACCTGGGAGCTATTGAAAAAATCGGGCGGTGTATTCGCCAAAAATGGTGATTTTTCATTCAAATATTCATGAAAAATAGAAATTCCACTAAAATCCAATAAAAACAGCTGTGTCTCATTCTACCAGTATAACAAGACATGTCGGCATTGATTTGGAGTCGATGGCTCAAATGACCTGGGAGCTATTGAAAAAATCGGGCGGTGTATTCGCCAAAAATGGTGATTTTTCATTCAAATATTCATGAAAAATAGAAATTCCACTAAAATCCAATAAAAACTGCTGTGTCTCATTCTACCAGTATAACAAGACATGTCGGCATTGATTTGGAGTCGATGGCTCAAATGACCTGGGAGCTATTGAAAAAATCGGGCGGTGTATTCGCCAAAAATGGTGATTTTTCATTCAAATATTCATGAAAAATAGAAATTCCACTAAAATCCAATAAGAACTGCTGTGTCTCATTCTACCAGTATAACAAGACATGTCGGCATTGATTTGGAGTCGATGGCTCAAATGACCTGGGAGCTATTGAAAAAATCGGGCGGTGTATTCGCCAAAAATGGTGATTTTTCATTCAAATATTCATGAAAAATAGAAATTCCACTAAAATCCAATAAAAACTGCTGTGTCTCATTCTACCAGTATAACAAGACATGTCGGCATTGATTTGGAGTCGATGGCTCAAATGACCTGGGAGCTATTGAAAAAATCGGGCGGTGTATTCGCCAAAAATGGTGATTTTTTGACAACAATATTCATGAAAAATAGAAATTCCACTAAAATCCAATAAAAACTGCTGTGTCTCATTCTACCAGTAAAAAAAGACATGTCGGCATTGATTTGAAGTTGATGGCTCAAATGACCTGGGAGCTATTGAAAAAATCGGGCGGTGTATTCGCCAAAAATGGTGATTTTTCATTCAAATATTCATGAAAAATAGAAATTCCACTAAAATCCAATAAAAACTGCTGTGTCTCATTCTACCAGTATAACAAGACATGTCGGCATTGATTTCGAGTCGATGGCTCAAATGACCTGGGAGCTATTGAAAAAATCGGGCGGTGTATTCGCCAAAAATGGTGATTTTTTGACAACAATATTCATGAAAAATAGAAATTCCACTAAAATCCAATAAGAACTGCTGTGTCTCATTCTACCAGTATAACAAGACATGTCGGCATTGATTTGGAGTCGATGGCTCAAATGACCTGGGAGCTATTGAAAAAATCGGGCGGTGTATTCGCCAAAAATGGTGATTTTTCATTCAAATATTCATGAAAAATAGAAATTCCACTAAAATCCAATAAAAACTGCTGTGTCTCATTCTACCAGTATAACAAGACATGTCGGCATTGATTTGGAGTCGATGGCTCAAATGACCTGGGAGCTATTGAAAAAATCGGGCGGTGTATTCGCCAAAAATGGTGATTTTTCATTCAAATATTCATGAAAAATAGAAATTCCACTAAAATCCAATAAAAACTGCTGTGTCTCATTCTACCAGTATAACAAGACATGTCGGCATTGATTTGGAGTCGATGGCTCAAATGACCTGGGAGCTATTGAAAAAATCGGGCGGTGTATTCGCCAAAAATGGTGATTTTTTGACAACAATATTCATGAAAAATAGAAATTCCACTAAAATCCAATAAAAACTGCTGTGTCTCATTCTACCAGTAAAAAAAGACATGTCGGCATTGATTTGAAGTTGATGGCTCAAATGACCTGGGAGCTATTGAAAAAATCGGGCGGTGTATTCGCCAAAAATGGTGATTTTTCATTCAAATATTCATGAAAAATAGAAATTCCACTAAAATCCAATAAAAACTGCTGTGTCTCATTCTACCAGTATAACAAGACATGTCGGCATTGATTTCGAGTCGATGGCTCAAATGACCTGGGAGCTATTGAAAAAATCGGGCGGTGTATTCGCCAAAAATGGTGATTTTTTGACAACAATATTCATGAAAAATAGAAATTCCACTAAAATCCAATAAGAACTGCTGTGTCTCATTCTACCAGTATAACAAGACATGTCGGCATTGATTTGGAGTCGATGGCTCAAATGACCTGGGAGCTATTGAAAAAATCGGGCGGTGTATTCGCCAAAAATGGTGATTTTTCATTCAAATATTCATGAAAAATAGAAATTCCACTAAAATCCAATAAAAACTGCTGTGTCTCATTCTACCAGTATAACAAGACATGTCGGCATTGATTTGGAGTCGATGGCTCAAATGACCTGGGAGCTATTGAAAAAATCGGGCGGTGTATTCGCCAAAAATGGTGATTTTTCATTCAAATATTCATGAAAAATAGAAATTCCACTAAAATCCAATAAAAACTGCTGTGTCTCATTCTACCAGTATAACAAGACATGTCGGCATTGATTTGGAGTCGATGGCTCAAATGACCTGGGAGCTATTGAAAAAATCGGGCGGTGTATTCGCCAAAAATGGTGATTTTTCATTCAAATATTCATGAAAAATAGAAATTCCACTAAAATCCAATAAAAACTGCTGTGTCTCATTCTACCAGTATAACAAGACATGTCGGCATTGATTTCGAGTCGATGGCTCAAATGACCTGGGAGCTATTGAAAAAATCGGGCGGTGTATTCGCCAAAAATGGTGATTTTTCATTCAAATATTCATGAAAAATAGAAATTCCACTAAAATCCAATAAAAACAGCTGTGTCTCATTCTACCAGTATAACAAGACATGTCGGCATTGATTTGGAGTCGATGGCTCAAATGACCTGGGAGCTATTGAAAAAATCGGGCGGTGTATTCGCCAAAAATGGTGATTTTTCATTCAAATATTCATGAAAAATAGAAATTCCACTAAAATCCAATAAAAACTGCTGTGTCTCATTCTACCAGTATAACAAGACATGTCGGCATTGATTTGGAGTCGATGGCTCAAATGACCTGGGAGCTATTGAAAAAATCGGGCGGTGTATTCGCCAAAAATGGTGATTTTTCATTCAAATATTCATGAAAAATAGAAATTCCACTAAAATCCAATAAGAACTGCTGTGTCTCATTCTACCAGTATAACAAGACATGTCGGCATTGATTTGGAGTCGATGGCTCAAATGACCTGGGAGCTATTGAAAAAATCGGGCGGTGTATTCGCCAAAAATGGTGATTTTTCATTCGAATATTCATGAAAAATAGAAATTCCACTAAAATCCAATAAAAACTGCTGTGTCTCATTCTACCAGTATAACAAGACATGTCGGCATTGATTTGGAGTCGATGGCTCAAATGACCTGGGAGCTATTGAAAAAATCGGGCGGTGTATTCGCCAAAAATGGTGATTTTTTGACAACAATATTCATGAAAAATAGAAATTCCACTAAAATCCAATAAAAACTGCTGTGTCTCATTCTACCAGTAAAAAAAGACATGTCGGCATTGATTTGAAGTTGATGGCTCAAATGACCTGGGAGCTATTGAAAAAATCGGGCGGTGTATTCGCCAAAAATGGTGATTTTTCATTCAAATATTCATGAAAAATAGAAATTCCACTAAAATCCAATAAAAACTGCTGTGTCTCATTCTACCAGTATAACAAGACATGTCGGCATTGATTTCGAGTCGATGGCTCAAATGACCTGGGAGCTATTGAAAAAATCGGGCGGTGTATTCGCCAAAAATGGTGATTTTTTGACAACAATATTCATGAAAAATAGAAATTCCACTAAAATCCAATAAGAACTGCTGTGTCTCATTCTACCAGTATAACAAGACATGTCGGCATTGATTTGGAGTCGATGGCTCAAATGACCTGGGAGCTATTGAAAAAATCGGGCGGTGTATTCGCCAAAAATGGTGATTTTTCATTCAAATATTCATGAAAAATAGAAATTCCACTAAAATCCAATAAAAACTGCTGTGTCTCATTCTACCAGTATAACAAGACATGTCGGCATTGATTTGGAGTCGATGGCTCAAATGACCTGGGAGCTATTGAAAAAATCGGGCGGTGTATTCGCCAAAAATGGTGATTTTTCATTCAAATATTCATGAAAAATAGAAATTCCACTAAAATCCAATAAAAACTGCTGTGTCTCATTCTACCAGTATAACAAGACATGTCGGCATTGATTTGGAGTCGATGGCTCAAATGACCTGGGAGCTATTGAAAAAATCGGGCGGTGTATTCGCCAAAAATGGTGATTTTTTGACAACAATATTCATGAAAAATAGAAATTCCACTAAAATCCAATAAAAACTGCTGTGTCTCATTCTACCAGTAAAAAAAGACATGTCGGCATTGATTTGAAGTTGATGGCTCAAATGACCTGGGAGCTATTGAAAAAATCGGGCGGTGTATTCGCCAAAAATGGTGATTTTTCATTCAAATATTCATGAAAAATAGAAATTCCACTAAAATCCAATAAAAACTGCTGTGTCTCATTCTACCAGTATAACAAGACATGTCGGCATTGATTTCGAGTCGATGGCTCAAATGACCTGGGAGCTATTGAAAAAATCGGGCGGTGTATTCGCCAAAAATGGTGATTTTTTGACAACAATATTCATGAAAAATAGAAATTCCACTAAAATCCAATAAGAACTGCTGTGTCTCATTCTACCAGTATAACAAGACATGTCGGCATTGATTTGGAGTCGATGGCTCAAATGACCTGGGAGCTATTGAAAAAATCGGGCGGTGTATTCGCCAAAAATGGTGATTTTTCATTCAAATATTCATGAAAAATAGAAATTCCACTAAAATCCAATAAAAACTGCTGTGTCTCATTCTACCAGTATAACAAGACATGTCGGCATTGATTTGGAGTCGATGGCTCAAATGACCTGGGAGCTATTGAAAAAATCGGGCGGTGTATTCGCCAAAAATGGTGATTTTTCATTCAAATATTCATGAAAAATAGAAATTCCACTAAAATCCAATAAAAACTGCTGTGTCTCATTCTACCAGTATAACAAGACATGTCGGCATTGATTTGGAGTCGATGGCTCAAATGACCTGGGAGCTATTGAAAAAATCGGGCGGTGTATTCGCCAAAAATGGTGATTTTTCATTCAAATATTCATGAAAAATAGAAATTCCACTAAAATCCAATAAAAACTGCTGTGTCTCATTCTACCAGTATAACAAGACATGTCGGCATTGATTTGGAGTCGATGGCTCAAATGACCTGGGAGCTATTGAAAAAATCGGGCGGTGTATTCGCCAAAAATGGTGATTTTTCATTCAAATATTCATGAAAAATAGAAATTCCACTAAAATCCAATAAAAACTGCTGTGTCTCATTCTACCAGTAAAAAAAGACATGTCGGCATTGATTTGAAGTTGATGGCTCAAATGACCTGGGAGCTATTGAAAAAATCGGGCGGTGTATTCGCCAAAAATGGTGATTTTTCATTCAAATATTCATGAAAAATAGAAATTCCACTAAAATCCAATAAAAACTGCTGTGTCTCATTCTACCAGTATAACAAGACATGTCGGCATTGATTTGGAGTCGATGGCTCAAATGACCTGGGAGCTATTGAAAAAATCGGGCGGTGTATTCGCCAAAAATGTTGATTTTTTATTCAAATATTCATGAAAAATAGAAATTCCACTAAAATCCAATAAAAACTGCTGTGTCTCATTCTACCAGTATAACAAGACATGTCGGCATTGATTTCGAGTCGATGGCTCAAATGACCTGGGAGCTATTGAAAAAATCGGGCGGTGTATTCGCCAAAAATGGTGATTTTTCATTCAAATATTCATGAAAAATAGAAATTCCACTAAAATCCAATAAAAACTGCTGTGTCTCATTCTACCAGTATAACAAGACATGTCGGCATTGATTTGGAGTCGATGGCTCAAATGACCTGGGAGCTATTGAAAAAATCGGGCGGTGTATTCGCCAAAAATGGTGATTTTTTGACAACAATATTCATGAAAAATAGAAATTCGATGGCTCAGGTCATTTCGATGGCTCAAATGACCTGGGAGCTATTGAAAAAATCGGGCGGTGTATTCGCCAAAAATGGTGATTTTTCATTCAAATATTCATGAAAAATAGAAATTCCACTAAAATCCAATAAAAACTGCTGTGTCTCATTCTACCAGTATAACAAGACATGTCGGCATTGATTTGGAGTCGATGGCTCAAATGACCTGGGAGCTATTGAAAAAATCGGGCGGTGTATTCGCCAAAAATGGTGATTTTTCATTCAAATATTCATGAAAAATAGAAATTCCACTAACATCCAATAAAAACTGCTGTGTCTCATTCTACCAGTATAACAAGACATGTCGGCATTGATTTGGAGTCGATGGCTCAAATGACCTGGGAGCTATTGAAAAAATCGGGCGTTGTATTCGCCAAAAATGGTGATTTTTCATTCAAATATTCATGAAAAATAGAAATTCCACTAAAATCCAATAAAAACTGCTGTGTCTCATTCTACCAGTATAACAAGACATGTCGGCATTGATTTGGAGTCGATGGCTCAAATGACCTGGGAGCTATTGAAAAAATCGGGCGGTGTATTCGCCAAAAATGGTGATTTTTCATTCAAATATTCATGAAAAATAGAAATTCCACTAAAATCCAATAAAAACTGCTGTGTCTCATTCTACCAGTATAACAAGACATGTCGGCATTGATTTCGAGTCGATGGCTCAAATGACCTGGGAGCTATTGAAAAAATCGGGCGGTGTATTCGCCAAAAATGGTGATTTTTTGACAACAATATTCATGAAAAATAGAAATTCCACTAAAATCCAATAAAAACTGCTGTGTCTCATTCTAGCAGTATAACAAGACATGTCGGCATTGATTTGGAGTCGATGGCTCAAATGACCTGGGAGCTATTGAAAAAATCGGGCGGTGTATTCGCCAAAAATGGTGATTTTTCATTCAAATATTCATGAAAAATAGAAATTCCACTAAAATCCAATAAAAACTGCTGTGTCTCATTCTACCAGTATAACAAGACATGTCGGCATTGATTTGGAGTCGATGGCTCAAATGACCTGGGAGCTATTGAAAAAATCGGGCGGTGTATTCGCCAAAAATGGTGATTTTTCATTCAAATATTCATGAAAAATAGAAATTCCACTAAAATCCAATAAAAACTGCTGTGTCTCATTCTACCAGTATAACAAGACATGTCGGCATTGATTTGGAGTCGATGGCTCAAATGACCTGGGAGCTATTGAAAAAATCGGGCGGTGTATTCGCCAAAAATGGTGATTTTTTGACAACAATATTCATGAAAAATAGAAATTCCACTAAAATCCAATAAAAACTGCTGTGTCTCATTCTAGCAGTATAACAAGACATGTCGGCATTGATTTGGAGTCGATGGCTCAAATGACCTGGGAGCTATTGAAAAAATCGGGCGTTGTATTCGCCAAAAATGGTGATTTTTCATTCAAATATTCATGAAAAATAGAAATTCCACTAAAATCCAATAAAAACTGCTGTGTCTCATTCTACCAGTATAACAAGACATGTCGGCATTGATTTGGAGTCGATGGCTCAAATGACCTGGGAGCTATTGAAAAAATCGGGCGGTGTATTCGCCAAAAATGGTGATTTTTCATTCAAATATTCATGAAAAATAGAAATTCCACTAAAATCCAATAAAAACTGCTGTGTCTCATTCTACCAGTATAACAAGACATGTCGGCATTGATTTCGAGTCGATGGCTCAAATGACCTGGGAGCTATTGAAAAAATCGGGCGGTGTATTCGCCAAAAATGGTGATTTTTTGACAACAATATTCATGAAAAATAGAAATTCCACTAAAATCCAATAAAAACTGCTGTGTCTCATTCTAGCAGTATAACAAGACATGTCGGCATTGATTTGGAGTCGATGGCTCAAATGACCTGGGAGCTATTGAAAAAATCGGGCGGTGTATTCGCCAAAAATGGTGATTTTTCATTCAAATATTCATGAAAAATAGAAATTCCACTAAAATCCAATAAAAACTGCTGTGTCTCATTCTACCAGTATAACAAGACATGTCGGCATTGATTTGGAGTCGATGGCTCAAATGACCTGGGAGCTATTGAAAAAATCGGGCGGTGTATTCGCCAAAAATGGTGATTTTTCATTCAAATATTCATGAAAAATAGAAATTCCACTAAAATCCAATAAAAACTGCTGTGTCTCATTCTACCAGTATAACAAGACATGTCGGCATTGATTTGGAGTCGATGGCTCAAATCACCTGGGAGCTATTGAAAAAATCGGGCGGTGTATTCGCCAAAAATGGTGATTTTTCATTCAAATATTCATGAAAAATAGAAATTCCACTAAAATCCAATAAAAACTGCTGTGTCTCATTCTACCAGTATAACAAGACATGTCGGCATTGATTTGGAGTCGATGGCTCAAATGACCTGGGAGCTATTGAAAAAATCGGGCGGTGTATTCGCCAAAAATGGTGATTTTTTGACAACAATATTCATGAAAAATAGAAATTCCACTAAAATCCAATAAAAACTGCTGTGTCTCATTCTACCAGTAAAAAAAGACATGTCGGCATTGATTTGAAGTTGATGGCTCAAATGACCTGGGAGCTATTGAAAAAATCGGGCGGTGTATTCGCCAAAAATGGTGATTTTTCATTCAAATATTCATGAAAAATAGAAATTCCACTAAAATCCAATAAAAACTGCTGTGTCTCATTCTACCAGTATAACAAGACATGTCGGCATTGATTTCGAGTCGATAGCTCAAATGACCTGGGAGCTATTGAAAAAATCGGGCGGTGTATTTGCCAAAAATGGTGATTTTTTGACAACAATATTCATGAAAAATAGAAATTCCACTAACATCCAATAAAAACTGCTGTGTCTCATTCTACCAGTATAACAAGACATGTCGGCATTGATTTCGAGTCGATGGCTCAAATGACCTGGGAGCTATTGAAAAAATCGGGCGGTGTATTCGCCAAAAATGGTGATTTTTTGACAACAATATTCATGAAAAATAGAAATTCCACTAAAATCCAATAAGAACTGCTGTGTCTCATTCTACCAGTATAACAAGACATGTCGGCATTGATTTGGAGTCGATGGCTCAAATGACCTGGGAGCTATTGAAAAAATCGGGCGGTGTATTCGCCAAAAATGGTGATTTTTCATTCAAATATTCATGAAAAATAGAAATTCCACTAAAATCCAATAAAAACTGCTGTGTCTCATTCTACCAGTATAACAAGACATGTCGGCATTGATTTGGAGTCGATGGCTCAAATGACCTGGGAGCTATTGAAAAAATCGGGCGGTGTATTCGCCAAAAATGGTGATTTTTCATTCAAATATTCATGAAAAATAGAAATTCCACTAAAATCCAATAAAAACTGCTGTGTCTCATTCTACCAGTATAACAAGACATGTCGGCATTGATTTGGAGTCGATGGCTCAAATGACCTGGGAGCTATTGAAAAAATCGGGCGGTGTATTCGCCAAAAATGGTGATTTTTCATTCAAATATTCATGAAAAATAGAAATTCCACTAAAATCCAATAAAAACAGCTGTGTCTCATTCTACCAGTATAACAAGACATGTCGGCATTGATTTGGAGTCGATGGCTCAAATGACCTGGGAGCTATTGAAAAAATCGGGCGGTGTATTCGCCAAAAATGGTGATTTTTTGACAACAATATTCATGAAAAATAGAAATTCCACTAAAATCCAATAAAAACTGCTGTGTCTCATTCTACCAGTAAAAAAAGACATGTCGGCATTGATTTGAAGTTGATGGCTCAAATGACCTGGGAGCTATTGAAAAAATCGGGCGGTGTATTCGCCAAAAATGGTGATTTTTCATTCAAATATTCATGAAAAATAGAAATTCCACTAAAATCCAATAAAAACTGCTGTGTCTCATTCTACCAGTATAACAAGACATGTCGGCATTGATTTCGAGTCGATGGCTCAAATGACCTGGGAGCTATTGAAAAAATCGGGCGGTGTATTCGCCAAAAATGGTGATTTTTTGACAACAATATTCATGAAAAATAGAAATTCCACTAAAATCCAATAAAAACTGCTGTGTCTCATTCTAGCAGTATAACAAGACATGTCGGCATTGATTTGGAGTCGATGGCTCAAATGACCTGGGAGCTATTGAAAAAATCGGGCGTTGTATTCGCCAAAAATGGTGATTTTTCATTCAAATATTCATGAAAAATAGAAATTCCACTAAAATCCAATAAAAACTGCTGTGTCTCATTCTACCAGTATAACAAGACATGTCGGCATTGATTTGGAGTCGATGGCTCAAATGACCTGGGAGCTATTGAAAAAATCGGGCGGTGTATTCGCCAAAAATGGTGATTTTTCATTCAAATATTCATGAAAAATAGAAATTCCACTAAAATCCAATAAAAACTGCTGTGTCTCATTCTACCAGTATAACAAGACATGTCGGCATTGATTTCGAGTCGATGGCTCAAATGACCTGGGAGCTATTGAAAAAATCGGGCGGTGTATTCGCCAAAAATGGTGATTTTTTGACAACAATATTCATGAAAAATAGAAATTCCACTAAAATCCAATAAGAACTGCTGTGTCTCATTCTACCAGTATAACAAGACATGTCGGCATTGATTTGGAGTCGATGGCTCAAATGACCTGGGAGCTATTGAAAAAAATCGGGCGGTGTATTCGCCAAAAATGGTGATTTTTCATTCAAATATTCATGAAAAATAGAAATTCCACTAAAATCCAATAAAAACTGCTGTGTCTCATTCTACCAGTATAACAAGACATGTCGGCATTGATTTGGAGTCGATGGCTCAAATGACCTGGGAGCTATTGAAAAAATCGGGCGGTGTATTCGCCAAAAATGGTGATTTTTCATTCAAATATTCATGAAAAATAGAAATTCCACTAAAATCCAATAAAAACTGCTGTGTCTCATTCTACCAGTATAACAAGACATGTCGGCATTGATTTCGAGTCGATGGCTCAAATGACCTGGGAGCTATTGAAAAAATCGGGCGGTGTATTCGCCAAAAATGGTGATTTTTCATTCAAATATTCATGAAAAATAGAAATTCCACTAAAATCCAATAAAAACAGCTGTGTCTCATTCTACCAGTATAACAAGACATGTCGGCATTGATTTGGAGTCGATGGCTCAAATGACCTGGGAGCTATTGAAAAAATCGGGCGGTGTATTCGCCAAAAATGGTGATTTTTCATTCAAATATTCATGAAAAATAGAAATTCCACTAAAATCCAATAAAAACTGCTGTGTCTCATTCTACCAGTATAACAAGACATGTCGGCATTGATTTGGAGTCGATGGCTCAAATGACCTGGGAGCTATTGAAAAAATCGGGCGGTGTATTCGCCAAAAATGGTGATTTTTCATTCAAATATTCATGAAAAATAGAAATTCCACTAAAATCCAATAAAAACTGCTGTGTCTCATTCTACCAGTATAACAAGACATGTCGGCATTGATTTCGAGTCGATGGCTCAAATGACCTGGGAGCTATTGAAAAAATCGGGCGGTGTATTCGCCAAAAATGGTGATTTTTCATTCAAATATTCATGAAAAATAGAAATTCCACTAAAATCCAATAAAAACAGCTGTGTCTCATTCTACCAGTATAACAAGACATGTCGGCATTGATTTGGAGTCGATGGCTCAAATGACCTGGGAGCTATTGAAAAAATCGGGCGGTGTATTCGCCAAAAATGGTGATTTTTCATTCAAATATTCATGAAAAATAGAAATTCCACTAAAATCCAATAAAAACTGCTGTGTCTCATTCTACCAGTATAACAAGACATGTCGGCATTGATTTGGAGTCGATGGCTCAAATGACCTGGGAGCTATTGAAAAAATCGGGCGGTGTATTCGCCAAAAATGGTGATTTTTCATTCAAATATTCATGAAAAATAGAAATTCCACTAAAATCCAATAAAAACTGCTGTGTCTCATTCTACCAGTATAACAAGACATGTCGGCATTGATTTGGAGTCGATGGCTCAAATGACCTGGGAGCTATTGAAAAAATCGGGCGGTGTATTCGCCAAAAATGGTGATTTTTTGACAACAATATTCATGAAAAATAGAAATTCCACTAAAATCCAATAAAAACTGCTGTGTCTCATTCTACCAGTAAAAAAAGACATGTCGGCATTGATTTGAAGTTGATGGCTCAAATGACCTGGGAGCTATTGAAAAAATCGGGCGGTGTATTCGCCAAAAATGGTGATTTTTCATTCAAATATTCATGAAAAATAGAAATTCCACTAAAATCCAATAAAAACTGCTGTGTCTCATTCTACCAGTATAACAAGACATGTCGGCATTGATTTCGAGTCGATAGCTCAAATGACCTGGGAGCTATTGAAAAAATCGGGCGGTGTATTTGCCAAAAATGGTGATTTTTTGACAACAATATTCATGAAAAATAGAAATTCCACTAACATCCAATAAAAACTGCTGTGTCTCATTCTACCAGTATAACAAGACATGTCGGCATTGATTTCGAGTCGATGGCTCAAATGACCTGGGAGCTATTGAAAAAATCGGGCGGTGTATTCGCCAAAAATGGTGATTTTTTGACAACAATATTCATGAAAAATAGAAATTCCACTAAAATCCAATAAAAACTGCTGTGTCTCATTCTACCAGTATAACAAGACATGTCGGCATTGATTTCGAGTCGATGGCTCAAATGACCTGGGAGCTATTGAAAAAATCGGGCGGTGTATTCGCCAAAAATGGTGATTTTTCATTCAAATATTCATGAAAAATAGAAATTCCACTAAAATCCAATAAAAACTGCTGTGTCTCATTCTACCAGTATAACAAGACATGTCGGCATTGATTTGGAGTCGATGGCTCAAATGACCTGGGAGCTATTGAAAAAATCGGGCGGTGTATTCGCCAAAAATGGTGATTTTTCATTCAAATATTCATGAAAAATAGAAATTCCACTAAAATCCAATAAAAACTGCTGTGTCTCATTCTACCAGTATAACAAGACATGTCGGCATTGATTTGGAGTCGATGGCTCAAATGACCTGGGAGCTATTGAAAAAATCGGGCGGTGTATTCGCCAAAAATGGTGATTTTTCATTCAAATATTCATGAAAAATAGAAATTCCACTAAAATCCAATAAAAACTGCTGTGTCTCATTCTACCAGTATAACAAGACATGTCGGCATTGATTTGGAGTCGATGGCTCAAATGACCTGGGAGCTATTGAAAAAATCGGGCGGTGTATTCGCCAAAAATGGTGATTTTTTGACAACAATATTCATGAAAAATAGAAATTCCACTAAAATCCAATAAAAACTGCTGTGTCTCATTCTACCAGTAAAAAAAGACATGTCGGCATTGATTTGAAGTTGATGGCTCAAATGACCTGGGAGCTATTGAAAAAATCGGGCGGTGTATTCGCCAAAAATGGTGATTTTTCATTCAAATATTCATGAAAAATAGAAATTCCACTAAAATCCAATAAAAACTGCTGTGTCTCATTCTACCAGTATAACAAGACATGTCGGCATTGATTTGGAGTCGATGGCTCAAATGACCTGGGAGCTATTGAAAAAATCGGGCGGTGTATTCGCCAAAAATGGTGATTTTTTGACAACAATATTCATGAAAAATAGAAATTCCACTAAAATCCAATAAAAACTGCTGTGTCTCATTCTAGCAGTATAACAAGACATGTCGGCATTGATTTGGAGTCGATGGCTCAAATGACCTGGGAGCTATTGAAAAAATCGGGCGTTGTATTCGCCAAAAATGGTGATTTTTCATTCAAATATTCATGAAAAATAGAAATTCCACTAAAATCCAATAAAAACTGCTGTGTCTCATTCTACCAGTATAACAAGACATGTCGGCATTGATTTGGAGTCGATGGCTCAAATGACCTGGGAGCTATTGAAAAAATCGGGCGGTGTATTCGCCAAAAATGGTGATTTTTCATTCAAATATTCATGAAAAATAGAAATTCCACTAAAATCCAATAAAAACTGCTGTGTCTCATTCTACCAGTATAACAAGACATGTCGGCATTGATTTCGAGTCGATGGCTCAAATGACCTGGGAGCTATTGAAAAAATCGGGCGGTGTATTCGCCAAAAATGGTGATTTTTTGACAACAATATTCATGAAAAATAGAAATTCCACTAAAATCCAATAAAAACTGCTGTGTCTCATTCTAGCAGTATAACAAGACATGTCGGCATTGATTTGGAGTCGATGGCTCAAATGACCTGGGAGCTATTGAAAAAATCGGGCGGTGTATTCGCCAAAAATGGTGATTTTTCATTCAAATATTCATGAAAAATAGAAATTCCACTAAAATCCAATAAAAACTGCTGTGTCTCATTCTACCAGTATAACAAGACATGTCGGCATTGATTTGGAGTCGATGGCTCAAATGACCTGGGAGCTATTGAAAAAATCGGGCGGTGTATTCGCCAAAAATTGTGATTTTTTGACAACAATATTCATGAAAAATAGAAATTCCACTAAAATCCAATAAAAACTGCTGTGTCTCATTCTACCAGTATAACAAGACATGTCGGCATTGATTTCGAGTCGATGGCTCAAATGACCTGGGAGCTATTGAAAAAATCGGGCGGTGTATTCGCCAAAAATTGTGATTTTTTGACAACAATATTCATGAAAAATAGAAATTCCACTAAAATCCAATAAAAACTGCTGTGTCTCATTCTACCAGTATAACAAGACATGTCGGCATTGATTTGGAGTCGATGGCTCAAATGACCTGGGAGCTATTGAAAAAATCGGGCGGTGTATTCGCCAAAAATGGTGATTTTTTGACAACAATATTCATGAAAAATAGAAATTCCACTAAAATCCAATAAAAACTGCTGTGTCTCATTCTACCAGTATAACAAGACATGTCGGCATTGATTTCGAGTCGATGGCTCAAATCACCTGGGAGCTATTGAAAAAATCGGGCGGTGTATTCGCCAAAAATGGTGATTTTTCATTCAAATATTCATGAAAAATAGAAATTCCACTAAAATCCAATAAAAACTGCTGTGTCTCATTCTACCAGTATAACAAGACATGTCGGCATTGATTTGGAGTCGATGGCTCAAATGACCTGGGAGCTATTGAAAAAATCGGGCGGTGTATTCGCCAAAAATGGTGATTTTTCATTCAAATATTCATGAAAAATAGAAATTCCACTAAAATCCAATAAAAACTGCTGTGTCTCATTCTACCAGTATAACAAGACATGTCGGCATTGATTTGGAGTCGATGGCTCAAATGACCTGGGAGCTATTCAAAAAAATCGGGCGGTGTATTCGCCAAAAATGGTGATTTTTCATTCAAATATTCATGAAAAATAGAAATTCCACTAAAATCCAATAAAAACTGCTGTGTCTCATTCTACCAGTATAACAAGACATGTCGGCATTGATTTCGAGTCGATGGCTCAAATGACCTGGGAGCTATTGAAAAAATCGGGCGGTGTATTCGCCAAAAATGGTGATTTTTTGACAACAATATTCATGAAAAATAGAAATTCCACTAAAATCCAATAAAAACTGCTGTGTCTCATTCTAGCAGTATAACAAGACATGTCGGCATTGATTTGGAGTCGATGGCTCAAATGACCTGGGAGCTATTGAAAAAATCGGGCGGTGTATTCGCCAAAAATGGTGATTTTTCATTCAAATATTCATGAAAAATAGAAATTCCACTAAAATCCAATAAAAACTGCTGTGTCTCATTCTACCAGTATAACAAGACATGTCGGCATTGATTTGGAGTCGATGGCTCAAATGACCTGGGAGCTATTGAAAAAATCGGGCGGTGTATTCGCCAAAAATGGTGATTTTTCATTCAAATATTCATGAAAAATAGAAATTCCACTAACATCCAATAAAAACTGCTGTGTCTCATTCTACCAGTATAACAAGACATGTCGGCATTGATTTCGAGTCGATGGCTCAAATGACCTGGGAGCTATTGAAAAAATCGGGCGGTGTATTCGCCAAAAATGGTGATTTTTTGACAACAATATTCATGAAAAATAGAAATTCCACTAAAATCCAATAAAAACTGCTGTGTCTCATTCTACCAGTAAAAAAAGACATGTCGGCATTGATTTGAAGTTGATGGCTCAAATGACCTGGGAGCTATTGAAAAAATTGGGCGGTGTATTCGCCAAAAATGGTGATTTTTTGACAACAATATTCATGAAAAATAGAAATTCCACTAAAATCCAATAAAAACTGCTGTGTCTCATTCTACCAGTAAAAAAAGACATGTCGGCATTGATTTGAAGTTGATGGCTCAAATGACCTGGGAGCTATTGAAAAAATCGGGCGGTGTATTCGCCAAAAATGGTGATTTTTCATTCAAATATTCATGAAAAATAGAAATTCCACTAAAATCCAATAAAAACTGCTGTGTCTCATTCTACCAGTATAACAAGACATGTCGGCATTGATTTGGAGTCGATGGCTCAAATGACCTGGGAGCTATTGAAAAAATCGGGCGGTGTATTCGCCAAAAATGGTGATTTTTTGACAACAATATTCATGAAAAATAGAAATTCCACTAAAATCCAATAAAAACTGCTGTGTCTCATTCTAGCAGTATAACAAGACATGTCGGCATTGATTTGGAGTCGATGGCTCAAATGACCTGGGAGCTATTGAAAAAATCGGGCGTTGTATTCGCCAAAAATGGTGATTTTTCATTCAAATATTCATGAAAAATAGAAATTCCACTAAAATCCAATAAAAACTGCTGTGTCTCATTCTACCAGTATAACAAGACATGTCGGCATTGATTTGGAGTCGATGGCTCAAATGACCTGGGAGCTATTGAAAAAATCGGGCGGTGTATTCGCCAAAAATGGTGATTTTTCATTCAAATATTCATGAAAAATAGAAATTCCACTAAAATCCAATAAAAACTGCTGTGTCTCATTCTACCAGTATAACAAGACATGTCGGCATTGATTTCGAGTCGATGGCTCAAATGACCTGGGAGCTATTGAAAAAATCGGGCGGTGTATTCGCCAAAAATGGTGATTTTTTGACAACAATATTCATGAAAAATAGAAATTCCACTAAAATCCAATAAAAACTGCTGTGTCTCATTCTACCAGTATAACAAGACATGTCGGCATTGATTTGGAGTCGATGGCTCAAATGACCTGGGAGCTATTGAAAAAATCGGGCGGTGTATTCGCCAAAAATGGTGATTTTTCATTCAAATATTCATGAAAAATAGAAATTCCACTAAAATCCAATAAAAACTGCTGTGTCTCATTCTACCAGTATAACAAGACATGTCGGCATTGATTTGGAGTCGATGGCTCAAATGACCTGGGAGCTATTGAAAAAATCGGGCGGTGTATTCGCCAAAAATTGTGATTTTTTGACAACAATATTCATGAAAAATAGAAATTCCACTAAAATCCAATAAAAACTGCTGTGTCTCATTCTACCAGTATAACAAGACATGTCGGCATTGATTTGGAGTCGATGGCTCAAATGACCTGGGAGCTATTGAAAAAATCGGGCGGTGTATTCGCCAAAAATTGTGATTTTTTGACAACAATATTCATGAAAAATAGAAATTCCACTAAAATCCAATAAAAACTGCTGTGTCTCATTCTACCAGTATAACAAGACATGTCGGCATTGATTTGGAGTCGATGGCTCAAATGACCTGGGAGCTATTGAAAAAATCGGGCGGTGTATTCGCCAAAAATGGTGATTTTTTGACAACAATATTCATGAAAAATAGAAATTCCACTAAAATCCAATAAAAACTGCTGTGTCTCATTCTACCAGTATAACAAGACATGTCGGCATTGATTTGGAGTCGATGGCTCAAATGACCTGGGAGCTATTGAAAAAATCGGGCGGTGTATTCGCCAAAAATGGTGATTTTTCATTCAAATATTCATGAAGAATAGAAATTCCACTAAAATCCAATAAAAACTGCTGTGTCTCATTCTACCAGTATAACAAGACATGTCGGCATTGATTTGGAGTCGATGGCTCAAATGACCTGGGAGCTATTGAAAAAATCGGGCGGTGTATTCGCCAAAAATGGTGATTTTTCATTCAAATATTCATGAAAAATAGAAATTCCACTAAAATCCAATAAAAACTGCTGTGTCTCATTCTACCAGTATAACAAGACATGTCGGCATTGATTTGGAGTCGATGGCTCAAATGACCTGGGAGCTATTGAAAAAATCGGGCGGTGTATTCGCCAAAAATGGTGATTTTTCATTCAAATATTCATGAAAAATAGAAATTCCACTAAAATCCAATAAAAACTGCTGTGTCTCATTCTACCAGTATAACAAGACATGTCGGCATTGATTTCGAGTCGATGGCTCAAATGACCTGGGAGCTATTGAAAAAATCGGGCGGTGTATTCGCCAAAAATGGTGATTTTTTGACAACAATATTCATGAAAAATAGAAATTCCACTAAAATCCAATAAAAACTGCTGTGTCTCATTCTAGCAGTATAACAAGACATGTCGGCATTGATTTGGAGTCGATGGCTCAAATGACCTGGGAGCTATTGAAAAAATCGGGCGGTGTATTCGCCAAAAATGGTGATTTTTCATTCAAATATTCATGAAAAATAGAAATTCCACTAAAATCCAATAAAAACTGCTGTGTCTCATTCTACCAGTATAACAAGACATGTCGGCATTGATTTGGAGTCGATGGCTCAAATGACCTGGGAGCTATTGAAAAAATCGGGCGGTGTATTCGCCAAAAATGGTGATTTTTCATTCAAATATTCATGAAAAATAGAAATTCCACTAAAATCCAATAAAAACTGCTGTGTCTCATTCTACCAGTATAACAAGACATGTCGGCATTGATTTGGAGTCGATGGCTCAAATGACCTGGGAGCTATTGAAAAAATCGGGCGGTGTATTCGCCAAAAATGGTGATTTTTCATTCAAATATTCATGAAAAATAGAAATTCCACTAAAATCCAATAAAAACTGCTGTGTCTCATTCTACCAGTATAACAAGACATGTCGGCATTGATTTGGAGTCGATGGCTCAAATGACCTGGGAGCTATTGAAAAAATCGGGCGGTGTATTCGCCAAAAATGGTGATTTTTTGACAACAATATTCATGAAAAATAGAAATTCCACTAAAATCCAATAAGAACTGCTGTGTCTCATTCTACCAGTATAACAAGACATGTCGGCATTGATTTGGAGTCGATGGCTCAAATGACCTGGGAGCTATTGAAAAAATCGGGCGGTGTATTTGCCAAAAATGGTGATTTTTCATTCAAATATTCATGAAAAATAGAAATTCCACTAAAATCCAATAAAAACTGCTGTGTCTCATTCTACCAGTATAACAAGACATGTCGGCATTGATTTGGAGTCGATGGCTCAAATGACCTGGGAGCTATTGAAAAAATCGGGCGGTGTATTCGCCAAAAATGGTGATTTTTCATTCAAATATTCATGAAAAATAGAAATTCCACTAAAATCCAATAAAAACTGCTGTGTCTCATTCTACCAGTATAACAAGACATGTCGGCATTGATTTCGAGTCGATGGCTCAAATGACCTGGGAGCTATTGAAAAAATCGGGCGGTGTATTCGCCAAAAATGGTGATTTTTTGACAACAATATTCATGAAAAATAGAAATTCCACTAAAATCCAATAAGAACTGCTGTGTCTCATTCTACCAGTATAACAAGACATGTCGGCATTGATTTGGAGTCGATGGCTCAAATGACCTGGGAGCTATTGAAAAAATCGGGCGGTGTATTCGCCAAAAATGGTGATTTTTCATTCAAATATTCATGAAAAATAGAAATTCCACTAAAATCCAATAAAAACTGCTGTGTCTCATTCTACCAGTATAACAAGACATGTCGGCATTGATTTGGAGTCGATGGCTCAAATGACCTGGGAGCTATTGAAAAAATCGGGCGGTGTATTCGCCAAAAATGGTGATTTTTCATTCAAATATTCATGAAAAATAGAAATTCCACTAAAATCCAATAAAAACTGCTGTGTCTCATTCTACCAGTATAACAAGACATGTCGGCATTGATTTCGAGTCGATAGCTCAAATGACCTGGGAGCTATTGAAAAAATCGGGCGGTGTATTTGCCAAAAATGGTGATTTTTTGACAACAATATTCATGAAAAATAGAAATTCCACTAACATCCAATAAAAACTGCTGTGTCTCATTCTACCAGTATAACAAGACATGTCGGCATTGATTTGGAGTCGATGGCTCAAATGACCTGGGAGCTATTGAAAAAATCGGGCGGTGTATTCGCCAAAAATGGTGATTTTTCATTCAAATATTCATGAAAAATAGAAATTCCACTAAAATCCAATAAAAACTGCTGTGTCTCATTCTACCAGTATAACAAGACATGTCGGCATTGATTTCGAGTCGATAGCTCAAATGACCTGGGAGCTATTGAAAAAATCGGGCGGTGTATTCGCCAAAAATGGTGATTTTTTGACAACAATATTCATGAAAAATAGAAATTCCACTAACATCCAATAAAAACTGCTGTGTCTCATTCTACCAGTATAACAAGACATGTCGGCATTGATTTCGAGTCGATGGCTCAAATGACCTGGGAGCTATTGAAAAAATCGGGCGGTGTATTCGCCAAAAATGGTGATTTTTTGACAACAATATTCATGAAAAATAGAAATTCCACTAAAATCCAATAAGAACTGCTGTGTCTCATTCTACCAGTATAACAAGACATGTCGGCATTGATTTGGAGTCGATGGCTCAAATGACCTGGGAGCTATTGAAAAAATCGGGCGGTGTATTCGCCAAAAATGGTGATTTTTCATTCAAATATTCATGAAAAATAGAAATTCCACTAAAATCCAATAAGAACTGCTGTGTCTCATTCTACCAGTATAACAAGACATGTCGGCATTGATTTGGAGTCGATGGCTCAAATGACCTGGGAGCTATTGAAAAAATCGGGCGGTGTATTCGCCAAAAATGGTGATTTTTCATTCAAATATTCATGAAAAATAGAAATTCCACTAAAATCCAATAAAAACTGCTGTGTCTCATTCTACCAGTATAACAAGACATGTCGGCATTGATTTGGAGTCGATGGCTCAAATGACCTGGGAGCTATTGAAAAAATCGGGCGGTGTATTCGCCAAAAATGGTGATTTTTCATTCAAATATTCATGAAAAATAGAAATTCCACTAAAATCCAATAAAAACTGCTGTGTCTCATTCTACCAGTATAACAAGACATGTCGGCATTGATTTCGAGTCGATGGCTCAAATGACCTGGGAGCTATTGAAAAAATCGGGCGGTGTATTCGCCAAAAATGGTGATTTTTTGACAACAATATTCATGAAAAATAGAAATTCCACTAAAATCCAATAAAAACTGCTGTGTCTCATTCTAGCAGTATAACAAGACATGTCGGCATTGATTTGGAGTCGATGGCTCAAATGACCTGGGAGCTATTGAAAAAATCGGGCGGTGTATTCGCCAAAAATGGTGATTTTTCATTCAAATATTCATGAAAAATAGAAATTCCACTAAAATCCAATAAAAACTGCTGTGTCTCATTCTACCAGTATAACAAGACATGTCGGCATTGATTTGGAGTCGATGGCTCAAATGACCTGGGAGCTATTGAAAAAATCGGGCGGTGTATTCGCCAAAAATGGTGATTTTTCATTCAAATATTCATGAAAAATAGAAATTCCACTAAAATCCAATAAAAACTGCTGTGTCTCATTCTACCAGTATAACAAGACATGTCGGCATTGATTTGGAGTCGATGGCTCAAATGACCTGGGAGCTATTGAAAAAATCGGGCGGTGTATTCGCCAAAAATGGTGATTTTTCATTCAAATATTCATGAAAAATAGAAATTCCACTAAAATCCAATAAAAACTGCTGTGTCTCATTCTACCAGTATAACAAGACATGTCGGCATTGATTTGGAGTCGATGGCTCAAATGACCTGGGAGCTATTGAAAAAATCGGGCGGTGTATTCGCCAAAAATGGTGATTTTTTGACAACAATATTCATGAAAAATAGAAATTCCACTAAAATCCAATAAGAACTGCTGTGTCTCATTCTACCAGTATAACAAGACATGTCGGCATTGATTTGGAGTCGATGGCTCAAATGACCTGGGAGCTATTGAAAAAATCGGGCGGTGTATTTGCCAAAAATGGTGATTTTTCATTCAAATATTCATGAAAAATAGAAATTCCACTAAAATCCAATAAAAACTGCTGTGTCTCATTCTACCAGTATAACAAGACATGTCGGCATTGATTTGGAGTCGATGGCTCAAATGACCTGGGAGCTATTGAAAAAATCGGGCGGTGTATTCGCCAAAAATGGTGATTTTTCATTCAAATATTCATGAAAAATAGAAATTCCACTAAAATCCAATAAAAACTGCTGTGTCTCATTCTACCAGTATAACAAGACATGTCGGCATTGATTTCGAGTCGATGGCTCAAATGACCTGGGAGCTATTGAAAAAATCGGGCGGTGTATTCGCCAAAAATGGTGATTTTTTGACAACAATATTCATGAAAAATAGAAATTCCACTAAAATCCAATAAGAACTGCTGTGTCTCATTCTACCAGTATAACAAGACATGTCGGCATTGATTTGGAGTCGATGGCTCAAATGACCTGGGAGCTATTGAAAAAATCGGGCGGTGTATTCGCCAAAAATGGTGATTTTCATTCAAATATTCATGAAAAATAGAAATTCCACTAAAATCCAATAAAAACTGCTGTGTCTCATTCTACCAGTATAACAAGACATGTCGGCATTGATTTGGAGTCGATGGCTCAAATGACCTGGGAGCTATTGAAAAAATCGGGCGGTGTATTCGCCAAAAATGGTGATTTTTCATTCAAATATTCATGAAAAATAGAAATTCCACTAAAATCCAATAAAAACTGCTGTGTCTCATTCTACCAGTATAACAAGACATGTCGGCATTGATTTCGAGTCGATAGCTCAAATGACCTGGGAGCTATTGAAAAAATCGGGCGGTGTATTTGCCAAAAATGGTGATTTTTTGACAACAATATTCATGAAAAATAGAAATTCCACTAACATCCAATAAAAACTGCTGTGTCTCATTCTACCAGTATAACAAGACATGTTGGCATTGATTTGGAGTCGATGGCTCAAATGACCTGGGAGCTATTGAAAAAATCGGGCGGTGTATTCGCCAAAAATGGTGATTTTTCATTCAAATATTCATGAAAAATAGAAATTCCACTAAAATCCAATAAAAACTGCTGTGTCTCATTCTACCAGTATAACAAGACATGTCGGCATTGATTTCGAGTCGATAGCTCAAATGACCTGGGAGCTATTGAAAAAATCGGGCGGTGTATTCGCCAAAAATGGTGATTTTTTGACAACAATATTCATGAAAAATAGAAATTCCACTAACATCCAATAAAAACTGCTGTGTCTCATTCTACCAGTATAACAAGACATGTCGGCATTGATTTCGAGTCGATGGCTCAAATGACCTGGGAGCTATTGAAAAAATCGGGCGGTGTATTCGCCAAAAATGGTGATTTTTTGACAACAATATTCATGAAAAATAGAAATTCCACTAAAATCCAATAAGAACTGCTGTGTCTCATTCTACCAGTATAACAAGACATGTCGGCATTGATTTGGAGTCGATGGCTCAAATGACCTGGGAGCTATTGAAAAAATCGGGCGGTGTATTCGCCAAAAATGGTGATTTTTCATTCAAATATTCATGAAAAATAGAAATTCCACTAAAATCCAATAAGAACTGCTGTGTCTCATTCTACCAGTATAACAAGACATGTCGGCATTGATTTGGAGTCGATGGCTCAAATGACCTGGGAGCTATTGAAAAAATCGGGCGGTGTATTCGCCAAAAATGGTGATTTTTCATTCAAATATTCATGAAAAATAGAAATTCCACTAAAATCCAATAAAAACTGCTGTGTCTCATTCTACCAGTATAACAAGACATGTCGGCATTGATTTGGAGTCGATGGCTCAAATGACCTGGGAGCTATTGAAAAAATCGGGCGGTGTATTCGCCAAAAATGGTGATTTTTCATTCAAATATTCATGAAAAATAGAAATTCCACTAAAATCCAATAAAAACTGCTGTGTCTCATTCTACCAGTATAACAAGACATGTCGGCATTGATTTCGAGTCGATGGCTCAAATGACCTGGGAGCTATTGAAAAAATCGGGCGGTGTATTCGCCAAAAATGGTGATTTTTTGACAACAATATTCATGAAAAATAGAAATTCCACTAAAATCCAATAAAAACTGCTGTGTCTCATTCTAGCAGTATAACAAGACATGTCGGCATTGATTTGGAGTCGATGGCTCAAATGACCTGGGAGCTATTGAAAAAATCGGGCGGTGTATTCGCCAAAAATGGTGATTTTTCATTCAAATATTCATGAAAAATAGAAATTCCACTAAAATCCAATAAAAACTGCTGTGTCTCATTCTACCAGTATAACAAGACATGTCGGCATTGATTTGGAGTCGATGGCTCAAATGACCTGGGAGCTATTGAAAAAATCGGGCGGTGTATTCGCCAAAAATGGTGATTTTTCATTCAAATATTCATGAAAAATAGAAATTCCACTAAAATCCAATAAAAACTGCTGTGTCTCATTCTACCAGTATAACAAGACATGTCGGCATTGATTTGGAGTCGATGGCTCAAATGACCTGGGAGCTATTGAAAAAATCGGGCGGTGTATTCGCCAAAAATGGTGATTTTTCATTCAAATATTCATGAAAAATAGAAATTCCACTAAAATCCAATAAAAACTGCTGTGTCTCATTCTACCAGTATAACAAGACATGTCGGCATTGATTTGGAGTCGATGGCTCAAATGACCTGGGAGCTATTGAAAAAATCGGGCGGTGTATTCGCCAAAAATGGTGATTTTTTGACAACAATATTCATGAAAAATAGAAATTCCACTAAAATCCAATAAGAACTGCTGTGTCTCATTCTACCAGTATAACAAGACATGTCGGCATTGATTTGGAGTCGATGGCTCAAATGACCTGGGAGCTATTGAAAAAATCGGGCGGTGTATTTGCCAAAAATGGTGATTTTTCATTCAAATATTCATGAAAAATAGAAATTCCACTAAAATCCAATAAAAACTGCTGTGTCTCATTCTACCAGTATAACAAGACATGTCGGCATTGATTTGGAGTCGATGGCTCAAATGACCTGGGAGCTATTGAAAAAATCGGGCGGTGTATTCGCCAAAAATGGTGATTTTTCATTCAAATATTCATGAAAAATAGAAATTCCACTAAAATCCAATAAAAACTGCTGTGTCTCATTCTACCAGTATAACAAGACATGTCGGCATTGATTTCGAGTCGATGGCTCAAATGACCTGGGAGCTATTGAAAAAATCGGGCGGTGTATTCGCCAAAAATGGTGATTTTTTGACAACAATATTCATGAAAAATAGAAATTCCACTAAAATCCAATAAGAACTGCTGTGTCTCATTCTACCAGTATAACAAGACATGTCGGCATTGATTTGGAGTCGATGGCTCAAATGACCTGGGAGCTATTGAAAAAATCGGGCGGTGTATTCGCCAAAAATGGTGATTTTTCATTCAAATATTCATGAAAAATAGAAATTCCACTAAAATCCAATAAAAACTGCTGTGTCTCATTCTACCAGTATAACAAGACATGTCGGCATTGATTTGGAGTCGATGGCTCAAATGACCTGGGAGCTATTGAAAAAATCGGGCGGTGTATTCGCCAAAAATGGTGATTTTTCATTCAAATATTCATGAAAAATAGAAATTCCACTAAAATCCAATAAAAACTGCTGTGTCTCATTCTACCAGTATAACAAGACATGTCGGCATTGATTTCGAGTCGATAGCTCAAATGACCTGGGAGCTATTGAAAAAATCGGGCGGTGTATTTGCCAAAAATGGTGATTTTTTGACAACAATATTCATGAAAAATAGAAATTCCACTAACATCCAATAAAAACTGCTGTGTCTCATTCTACCAGTATAACAAGACATGTCGGCATTGATTTGGAGTCGATGGCTCAAATGACCTGGGAGCTATTGAAAAAATCGGGCGGTGTATTCCCCAAAAATGGTGATTTTTTGACAACAATATTCATGAAAAATAGAAATTCCACTAAAATCCAATAAAAACTGCTGTGTCTCATTCTACCAGTATAACAAGACATGTCGGCATTGATTTGGAGTCGATGGCTCAAATGACCTGGGAGCTATTGAAAAAATCGGGCGGTGTATTCGCCAAAAATGGTGATTTTTCATTCAAATATTCATGAAAAATAGAAATTCCACTAAAATCCAATAAAAACTGCTGTGTCTCATTCTACCAGTATAACAAGACATGTCGGCATTGATTTGGAGTCGATGGCTCAAATGACCTGGGAGCTATTGAAAAAATCGGGCGGTGTATTCGCCAAAAATTGTGATTTTTTGACAACAATATTCATGAAAAATAGAAATTCCACTAAAATCCAATAAAAACTGCTGTGTCTCATTCTACCAGTATAACAAGACATGTCGGCATTGATTTGGAGTCGATGGCTCAAATGACCTGGGAGCTATTGAAAAAATCGGGCGGTGTATTCGCCAAAAATGGTGATTTTTTGACAACAATATTCATGAAAAATAGAAATTCCACTAAAATCCAATAAAAACTGCTGTGTCTCATTCTACCAGTATAACAAGACATGTCGGCATTGATTTGGAGTCGATGGCTCAAATGACCTGGGAGCTATTGAAAAAATCGGGCGGTGTATTCGCCAAAAATGGTGATTTTTCATTCAAATATTCATGAAAAATAGAAATTCCACTAAAATCCAATAAAAACTGCTGTGTCTCATTCTACCAGTATAACAAGACATGTCGGCATTGATTTGGAGTCGATGGCTCAAATGACCTGGGAGCTATTGAAAAAATCGGGCGGTGTATTCGCCAAAAATGGTGATTTTTCATTCAAATATTCATGAAAAATAGAAATTCCACTAAAATCCAATAAAAACTGCTGTGTCTCATTCTACCAGTATAACAAGACATGTCGGCATTGATTTCGAGTCGATGGCTCAAATGACCTGGGAGCTATTGAAAAAATCGGGCGGTGTATTCGCCAAAAATGGTGATTTTTCATTCAAATATTCATGAAAAATAGAAATTCCACTAAAATCCAATAAAAACTGCTGTGTCTCATTCTACCAGTATAACAAGACATGTCGGCATTGATTTGGAGTCGATGGCTCAAATGACCTGGGAGCTATTGAAAAAATCGGGCGGTGTATTCGCCAAAAATTGTGATTTTTTGACAACAATATTCATGAAAAATAGAAATTCCACTAAAATCCAATAAAAACTGCTGTGTCTCATTCTACCAGTATAACAAGACATGTCGGCATTGATTTCGAGTCGATGGCTCAAATGACCTGGGAGCTATTGAAAAAATCGGGCGGTGTATTCGCCAAAAATGGTGATTTTTTGACAACAATATTCATGAAAAATAGAAATTCCACTAAAATCCAATAAAAACTGCTGTGTCTCATTCTACCAGTATAACAAGACATGTCGGTGTAATGTCCCTGAAGAGGGAAATGTTAATGAAGACACAGACACGGTGTTAAACCTTTTGCCAGCTTCATTATAAGTCAAAAAAGAAAACATTATTACAATTTACATTCACATGTATCCACATGTTTTCATTAATACACAATACTAAATACAAAACACTGTATTCATAATGCACACAAATACTCATACTCCACATTAATGAATGATACCGGTGAGTATACTGTAGCTACATGACCGAACATAACCATTATGAACATATCGTTACTCAGCCTCTCTATCTTTCGTTCTCTTCACACGCACACACAGTGTTCTCTCAGACCTAAACAGTCTACTCCGTGAGTCACAGGTGGCTAGCTAACAAGCTAAAACCGTACGAAGTGCTACACCAGGAATGAACAATAAAACAGCATTTTCCCCGTGACTCTACTTCACGTCAGGGCATGTATGCAATGTAAACAAAAATACAGTACAATGCCATTATGCATTAACCGTGTTTTTCGTACCTGAAGAGGGAAATGTTAATGAAGACACAGACACGGTGTTAAACCTTTTGCCAGCTTCATTATAAGTGAAGCATCGAGCGGCAAGGGCTCCCCCTTCAGGCCTGTAGGCAAAACTAATCGATCATCGAATGCCAGCTTCATTACAGGTGAATCATCGAGCGGCCAGGGCTCCCCCTTCAGGCCTGTAGGCCAAACTAATCGATCATCGAAAACACATCCAAAGTGCACTGTAATGACCTTTTGTCACTTTACACACGTTTTTATCACCTCAAATGAATTGTAATGGTTTTTAACTCTTAAACACATCTTTTTAACACTTCAAATAATTGTAATGAACTGTTTTACCCTTTTTAATCTAATTTCACTAACATATTTATTAGTATTCATCTATTTATTCTGTATTTTAATCACACAATCACTCACACATGAATTCACACTATCACACACTCCCCTGCAAAATTAGATGTCGTCACGACATCACAATATTCTTGAACCGAAGACTCAAAAGTTGGCACAGATTCCTTCACTGTTTCTGGAACATAATAATACAATAACTATTTCGACATAACAATAAGTCTGGATGTATTACCCAAGCATAATTTCACTAAGCCTAGTGATTCTCTCTCTCTTTAACCCAATAGTGTCTCTTTGTGCTAAACAGTTCAACAGTTTATGTCTAATATCCCTGCATAAATACAGGCTGGTAAAACTGGAATGGGTTTGCCCACATTGTCATTGGTTGAACATATGTGTATGATCTGGGCTGGTACTGGTTAAACATCTGATCTGTTTGTACTGTACTGTAACAAGCTGGAGTCCCAAGTCGGTCATAAGTGAACATTTTTGGAGCTCTCCTTTCTCTCCTTGACCGCTGATCTCTTGGTTCTTCCTCGTCAAGAGTCTCACTGTTTGTTGGATGAGGGGAGGATGGCACTTCCTCTTCCTCCATCACCTCATCTGGTTGTCCCTCACTGTGTGACTCATTACTTTGTGTTCCAATATTTTCCTGCTCTTGGTGCTCATCCATCTCATGTGCCTCCTCAAGTTCTAACTCTGTGTTGGTCACCTGTTTTTCCAGTTCATAGTTCTCTGGTAGGTCAGCATGGATGATGTCTCTCCCTCCTTCTGGTGCACAGGTTGGTCTCATGTTAGGATGTACAGAAGGCTCAAAGAAGAATCCATCTTCCTCTTCCTCATCCTCTTCCTCCAAGTCTGGACCTGTGGCAGGAGTAACTGATGTGTTTCTCTTTCTTTTAGGCTTTGTCTGGAGATCTGTTTCCAATGGTAAGTGGTCACATGGTAACAATAGATTTCGATGTAGTACTCTTGATCTTCCTCTTCCCTGTTCTGGCTTCACCTCATACACTGGGATTCCTTCGCCCATTTGACGAAGCCCTACATGAACACTATCCTCCCAGTGGTTGCGAAGCTTCCCGGTGCCGCCTCTGGGAGTCAGATTCCTGACCAGAACACGGTCACCTGGGCACAGGAGAGAACTTCGCACTTTGCCATCATAGTTCCGCTTGTTTCTCTCTGTCGCTTTACTCACGTTCTCTCTTACTATGTCATAAGCCTGTTGCATTTCCTGTCTCCATTTCTCCACATATGTTTTGTCATCTATGTTCCCACTTTCAGAGTCAAGACCAAACATGATGTCAACTGGTAACCGTGGTGACCTCCCAAACAGTAAGTAGAAAGGCGAGAAACCTGTCACTTCTGATCTGGTACAGTTGTATGCATGTATGAGTTTGTTGAGTGAACCTTTCCAGTTTATCTTCTCCTTTTCAGTGAGTGTTTTGAGCATCTGCAGGATTGTGCGATTGAAACGTTCCACCTGCCCATTTCCTTGGGGGTGGTATGGTGTCGTCCTTGAGCCTAAAACACTGCAGTTCCTCTTTAACTGTGCAAAAAGTTGGTTTTCAAACTCACCACCTTGATCATGGTGAATCCGGGCTGGGAGTCCAAACTTTAACACATAGTCATTAAAAATCTTGTCCGCTACTGTTTTTGCAGATTTCGAGCTGGTGGGATAAGCTTGGGCGAAGCGGGTAAAATGATCAACAATGACCAATATGTACTGCTGCCCGCCTGGACATTTATCTAGGTGAAGAAAATCAATTGACACTAGTTCAAAAGGCTGTGTAGTGACAATATTCACCAGTGGGGCTCTTGTTCCTCTGGGGGGTGTCTTTTGTTTCAAGCAGGTGCATGTTCTGGTGACATAGTGTTCAATTTCTTTTTGCATATATGGCCAGAAGAATCTCTCTCTGATTAGTGAGGTTGTTCGATCGGTGCCCTGATGGCCCATCTCATCATGCAACTGCTTCATAACTGTGGCCATATATTGCTCAGGTAAAACCAGCTGAGTGCGATTTGCTGTCTTACGATAGAGGACGCCATCCTCGTCTAAATGCAGTTTCTCCCAGCTACGTACAAGACACTTACTCTGATCACTCAGGGCTCTTAGTTCACGTGCTGATGGTTTTGTGTCTGTAAGTTTGAACTCAATCACTGGGCTAATGTGCTGGTCACTCCGCTGCGCTTGCCGGATATCAGCTGTTGAGAGTGATTTTAAACTGTCTTCACAGTCAGTGGTGCACAACAAGGGTGACGTGATCGTTGTGCAGGCCCAGGGTGAAAAGTCTTGGGTCTGAATGGCTTGAGTTGTTGCTGCCACACATTCAGATGAGAGCTCCTCCGTACATTGACTCATCATTGTTTCTATGTCCACAGGCATTCTGGACAAGCTGTCCGTGTCCACATTCTCTCTGCCTGGACGGTAGCGAATGGTGAAATGAAAGTCTGCGAGTTCCGCCACCCACCTGTGTCCGGTGGCGTTGAGCTTGGCACTGGAGAGCACATATGTCAAGGGGTTATTGTCACTAAATACAGTAAATGTGGGGGCATAGTACAAATAATCCCTAAATTTTTCTGTGACTGCCCATTTTAATGCCAAGAACTCTAATTTACCCGAATGTAAATGGTAGTTCTGTTCTGCTGTAGTCAGTGTCCTTGACCCATAAGCTATCACACGAAGTTTTCCCTCTTGATGTTGATACAGTATGGCCCCAAGGCCCTGGTTTGAAGCGTCAGTATGCAAAATAAATGGTTTTGAGAAATCTGGGAACCCTAACACTGGCGGCTCAACCAGACAGTCTATTAACTGTTCAAGTATAGCTTGATGTCTGTCAGTCCATGCAATTGGTGTATGTGAGGGCACACCTTTGTCTTTACTTTTTGCATGTCTTGTGTTTACCCTGTTCTTTGTCTCCTTGTCACTGTCTGGTGTTCTTTTTAACAGGTTGTAAAGTGGCCCTGCAATCCTAGAGAAATCTTTTATGTACTGTCTGTAATAACTTAATAAACCCATTATTGCTCTTAGCTGTCCCACTGTACTTGGTCTCTTATCTTTCAATGACCTCACAGCTTCTGTATCAGCTGGGTCGATTTTACTACCCTCAGCTGAGACGATTCTCCCTAGATAACGAACCTCACGCCTGAATAGCTCACATTTACTTGGCTTCAGTTTTATCCCGTGATCTCTCAGTCTTTGCAGCACCTGTCTCACATGACTCACATGGCTCTCAAATGATTGGCTGTATACCAATGTGTCATCCAGGTATGGCACACAAATATTGTCCCGCAGATCCCCCAAACATTCTTCCATGCAGCGTTGAAACGCCGCCGGGGCGTTCATCAGTCCAAACGGGATTCTTATCCATTCATAAAGGCCCCACGGAGTCACGAATGCAGTCAGGGGTCTGCTAGCCTCGTCCATAAAACCTTGATGGTATGCCTTCCCCTGGTCTAATACTGAAAACCAGCTGTTGCCCCCGAGGCCATCAAGAATGTCCTGCACTCTCGGGATTGGTTGTCGGTCAGGGTGAGTCTTCCTATTTAATTCTCTGTAATCTATACAAAGACGAAGGCTACCATCCTTTTTTCTAACACACACTACTGGCGAGGCATAGGATGAGTCTGATTTTTTAACCCACCCCTGTGCGATGAGGTTGTGGAGGTAGTCTTTTATCTCTTTGTATAGCGGCTTTGGGACAGACAGGTAAGTGCGTGCTACTGGGTCCATATCTTTTAGGGAAATGCTCATTTTCAGTGTTGGGATATTTCCAATGTCATCATCAGATTTTGCGAATGAAGCACACTCCTCATGCAGCATCTTCTGCACCTCTACTCTCTCTGTTGGACTGAGGTGACTTACATCAACAGGTGGGTCCCACACACTGTGATTCAGTCTTTCATTGCCAGTCTCGACCTCATTCACTGACGCTGTAGGAGGTGGAATGTTTTTTTCAAAAACACTTGCTGGATATAGGGCTTGCACTTGATTTAAAGTGCCCACCACGGTCTTTCCTGACAATGTGATATCATGATCTGTGGGGTTTTGAACATCAAGTACAATGTAAGGTGGGGCTCCGCTCCTTAGAGTCACCAGTGTCTCACAAAATTCAAGTCCTTCACCCCACTGAGGGTTCACATCTGGCTCAAAAAGAAGTGTGACATCTCTTTTTAGAGGCTGTGTCGTTACTTTACATTCAATCTGAACTGAGGTGTGCTTTGGGATGTTGACTCTTTCTTTTGTTGTCTTTACAACATAGTCACAAGATGTTTCAGCACTCACTAAATCTATGAAAACTGGGACACTTGTCTCTCCTAAGCTAGGGAATGTAGCTTTAAGAAGCATGTGTAACTGTACTCTGCTTGTCTCATCTGGGTGGTTTATAGCTGTTGTCACTATTCTTTCGATAACATTATAGCCTATTATGGGCTGGGAAAGATGCTGACCCTTCATAACTAGCATAGGAACAACAACTTCCTCTGCAACAGCGCCACCTGCAGCTAGTTCAAAAGTGGTCTCTATCCAGCCTATGTAAGGCATATCCTGTCCATTAGCGGCTGCTATTCTTAAATCATCAGGCCCATCAATTAATTCAGACACATTTCTCAGTTTTTCAGTAGGTAAGTATGTGTTTTTCCATTTCTCATTTACAATAGAAACTTGGGATCCAGTGTCCCACAATGCTCGAGTCTTGGAACCTTGAATGTAGCAGTCAATGACACAGCGCTTTCCTACAAGATCAACTAGCTGAGGCTGCCTGTCTTTTCTTACTGTGTGACTAATGTGTGCTTCAGGATGGTCCTCAGATCTACAATGTTTCTTATGTTTAGACCAATGTTGTGCTTGACAAATCTTTGAGCAGTAGGTACCCTTCTTACAGGATGAGCATACTCTCAGTTCTTGACATGCTGCAGAGACACCACAGCGCAAACAGTTCTGTTGGGACCCTTTAGCACTCCTGGTTACTCCCTGTCCCGTGGGGGTAACCGTTGTTCGTTTAAATGTCGCTCTGGCCTTGTCTCCCTGACTCTACACCCAGCAAGGTAGTGTTCTTCACTGCCACATCTGTAACAGTGAGTACAGTACTCTATACTGTTTTGTTGACAGCCAACACATTTTCTCTGTCGTACACGTGGCGATGGGTGATAGTAACGCTGTCTTGCAAACCCTTGTTGGTATTGTGCCGTGTGATCTCTCACTCCTGGCCCTGGGGGAGGCCAGCGGTTTGAAGATGGCTGCTGGAACTGAGGGGCAGGGGTATACTCTTGCATGACTGGTGGAGATGGAGCTTGCACTGGCATGGGAGAGGGCTGTCGGATTGACTCTTTAATCTGTGCCACTTCAGCACTCAGTGTTTTTAATAATGCCATATCTGAGCGCATTGCTTTAAGTTCATTCAATACATCTGGTTGTGTCTTGCCTGGATTGTCTCTGTTTGGTTCTTTGTTTTTCCTCTCCAGGATTGGATCATCTGACTGAGTTGCATGAACAGTTGCTGACCGTTGCTGTGTTATCTGCCTTCTTTTATTCTGTCTCTCAGTCTCATTTGCACAGGCGATGTTCAGTTTTTCGAGGAGCAGTTCATCACTACAGGTTTGTTGTTGTAGGTATGGGAGGAGGTCATTCCTGATGCTCTCATTCTGTAAACCAGTGAGGACAGTGTGGAGGAACATGCTCTGCACGAGGACTGGATCATATCTTAAGGCTGATTCAGCTTCTTGGGAGGCGAATAGAATTTTTTGTCTTAAGTCAAGGGCTCTAATCACAAAGTTTTGTGGGCTTTCCTTGCTACCCTGCACTTCTGAGGTTAACTGTTTGTACAACTCTGTTGCCCCTTTTTCCTGATAATGAAAGCGAAGGATTCGCCTAAGTGTGGGTAAGGTCAAATCTGCTTTCCCTTCTAGGTAGCTGCGGAGCTGTAAACCTGGTGCAATAGCCCTAACCACAGCATCAACTATTTCTGCCTCAGTGTACCCCTTATTTGTGCCTTGCTCAATTTGGTGGGCTAGACTGGAGAAACTGAGTTTATCTTTCTGACCTGGTTCGCCAACCTGACCGGAGATCTTAAATTCCCTGCCCCACTGCAAGGGGAAACGCCCCTGTGGCATCTGCTGCTGGGCAAAAACCTGATCTTGGCTAGCACTGGCCCCACCCGCATGTTCAGGTTCCTGACTCCCATCTTTCTGTAATGATAACTTCAAAGCTAAGGTTACTGCTTCTAGCTCCCTTTTTAACCTTTGTTCTTCTGAGACCTGAGATGCCTGTTCCTGAATTTCTTCTGTCTGCGCTTCACCTGAACCTTCTTGATTTGGTATGTTAGTTTGAGCAGACTCTTTTAATTCACTTATTTTGTCCCTCAGCATTAACAGCTCGGCCATGCCCTCGTCTTCTAATTCCTGCAACTCATCGCTGTTAAAGTACTGTCCAATATGTGCAATGAAAAAGGAACGTGTTTTCTTAGATAAATCTAGCTGTCTCAACTCCTTTATGTCAAGGGCACAGCAAATTTCTAAGAGAGCTTCTTTTGTCAACGTATACAGTGTTCCTACAACTTCACATTTCAAGTCCTCTATTGCTGACGAATCCATTTTTGTCGATTGTTGTTTCTGTGTATGTACCACTTATCTCCTGGATTATTGCTTTTTTTTTTTTTCTTTTCAACGCTTTTTGACGTCCTCTTGCTGTAGCTGGTCCCCTGTAGGCTGATGCTGAATGTCCATGGGCCGGTCTCAGAGTTCCTCGCACTGTCGTTGGTTGCCAGACGTCGTTGCTGTTGTCTCCACGCTGCTCGGAGCACTGCCTGCTGTTGGTGGTCTACTGCTCACCGCTACCAGGCCTCCGCTGCTGCCGCTGGAACACTGCTGGACGCTGCCAAACCGCCGCACACCGTCGTCTCTGAACCACCGCCGAACCGCTGCCACTGGACCGCTACACACAGCTGCCGCCGAACCGTGCACGCTGCAACCGTTGCCGCTGAACCACTGTACACTCTGCGTCGTCGTTGATGTGGGTAGGGATGAATAGTGAGAGGGTAGTCACCGTCTGGGAAACTCGCCCTGGTCACTTTCAATCCCAGCGGTGCCTCCAAATGTAATGTCCCTGAAGAGGGAAATGTTAATGAAGACACAGACACGGTGTTAAACCTTTTGCCAGCTTCATTATAAGTCAAAAAAGAAAACATTATTATTACAATTTACATTCACATGTATCCACATGTTTTCATTAATACACAATACTAAATACAAAACACTGTATTCATAATGCACACAAATACTCATACTCCACATTAATGAATGATACCGGTGAGTATACTGTAGCTACATGACCGAACATAACCATTATGAACATATCGTTACTCAGCCTCTCTATCTTTCGTTCTCTTCACACGCACACACAGTGTTCTCTCAGACCTAAACAGTCTACTCCGTGAGTCACAGGTGGCTAGCTAACAAGCTAAAACCGTACGAAGTGCTACACCAGGAATGAACAATAAAACAGCATTTTCCCCGTGACTCTACTTCACGTCAGGGCATGTATGCAATGTAAACAAAAATACAGTACAATGCCATTATGCATTAACCGTGTTTTTCGTACCTGAAGAGGGAAATGTTAATGAAGACACAGACACGGTGTTAAACCTTTTGCCAGCTTCATTATAAGTGAAGCATCGAGCGGCAAGGGCTCCCCCTTCAGGCCTGTAGGCAAAACTAATCGATCATCGAATGCCAGCTTCATTACAGGTGAATCATCGAGCGGCCAGGGCTCCCCCTTCAGGCCTGTAGGCCAAACTAATCGATCATCGAAAACACATCCAAAGTGCACTGTAATGACCTTTTGTCACTTTACACACGTTTTTATCACCTCAAATGAATTGTAATGGTTTTTAACTCTTAAACACATCTTTTTAACACTTCAAATAATTGTAATGAACTGTTTTACCCTTTTTAATCTAATTTCACTAACATATTTATTAGTATTCATCTATTTATTCTGTATTTTAATCACACAATCACTCACACATGAATTCACACTATCACATCGGCATTGATTTCGAGTCGATGGCTCAAATCACCTGGGAGCTATTGAAAAAATCGGGCGGTGTATTCGCCAAAAATGGTGATTTTTCATTCAAATATTCATGAAAAATAGAAATTCCACTAAAATCCAATAAAAACTGCTGTGTCTCATTCTACCAGTATAACAAGACATGTCGGCATTGATTTCGAGTCGATGGCTCAAATGACCTGGGAGCTATTGAAAAAATCGGGCGGTGTATTCGCCAAAAATGGTGATTTTTTGACAACAATATTCATGAAAAATAGAAATTCGACTAAAATCCAATAAAAACTGCTGTGTCTCATTCTACCAGTATAACAAGACATGTCGGCATTGATTTGGAGTCGATGGCTCAAATCACCTGGGAGCTATTGAAAAAATCGGGCGGTGTATTCGCCAAAAATGGTGATTTTTCATTCAAATATTCATGAAAAATAGAAATTCCACTAAAATCCAATAAAAACTGCTGTGTCTCATTCTACCAGTATAACAAGACATGTCGGCATTGATTTGGAGTCGATGGCTCAAATGACCTGGGAGCTATTGAAAAAATCGGGCGGTGTATTCGCCAAAAATGGTGATTTTTTGACAACAATATTCATGAAAAATAGAAATTCCACTAAAATCCAATAAAAACTGCTGTGTCTCATTCTACCAGTATAACAAGACATGTCGGCATTGATTTGGAGTCGATGGCTCAAATGACCTGGGAGCTATTGAAAAAATCGGGCGGTGTATTCGCCAAAAATGGTGATTTTTTGACAACAATATTCATGAAAAATAGAAATTCCACTAAAATCCAATAAAAACTGCTGTGTCTCATTCTACCAGTATAACAAGACATGTCGGCATTGATTTGGAGTCGATGGCTCAAATCACCTGGGAGCTATTGAAAAAATCGGGCGGTGTATTCGCCAAAAATGGTGATTTTTCATTCAAATATTCATGAAAAATAGAAATTCCACTAAAATCCAATAAAAACTGCTGTGTCTCATTCTACCAGTATAACAAGACATGTCGGCATTGATTTGGAGTCGATGGCTCAAATCACCTGGGAGCTATTGAAAAAATCGGGCGGTGTATTCGCCAAAAATGGTGATTTTTTGACAACAATATTCATGAAAAATAGAAATTCCACTAAAATCCAATAAAAACTGCTGTGTCTCATTCTACCAGTATAACAAGACATGTCGGCATTGATTTGGAGTCGATGGCTCAAATGACCTGGGAGCTATTGAAAAAATCGGGCGGTGTATTCGCCAAAAATGGTGATTTTTTGACAACAATATTCATGAAAAATAGAAATTCCACTAAAATCCAATAAAAACTGCTGTGTCTCATTCTACCAGTATAACAAGACATGTCGGCATTGATTTGGAGTCGATGGCTCAAATGACCTGGGAGCTATTGAAAAAATCGGGCGGTGTATTCGCCAAAAATGGTGATTTTTCATTCAAATATTCATGAAAAATAGAAATTCCACTAAAATCCAATAAAAACTGCTGTGTCTCATTCTACCAGTATAACAAGACATGTCGGCATTGATTTGGAGTCGATGGCTCAAATGACCTGGGAGCTATTGAAAAAATCGGGCGGTGTATTCGCCAAAAATGGTGATTTTTCATTCAAATATTCATGAAAAATAGAAATTCCACTAAAATCCAATAAAAACTGCTGTGTCTCATTCTACCAGTATAACAAGACATGTCGGCATTGATTTCGAGTCGATGGCTCAAATGACCTGGGAGCTATTGAAAAAATCGGGCGGTGTATTCGCCAAAAATGGTGATTTTTTGACAACAATATTCATGAAAAATAGAAATTCCACTAAAATCCAATAAAAACTGCTGTGTCTCATTCTACAAGTATAACAAGACATGTCGGCATTGATTTGGAGTCGATGGCTCAAATGACCTGGGAGCTATTGAAAAAATCGGGCGGTGTATTCGCCAAAAATGGTGATTTTTCATTCAAATATTCATGAAAAATAGAAATTCCACTAAAATCCAATAAAAACTGCTGTGTCTCATTCTACCAGTATAACAAGACATGTCGGCATTGATTTGGAGTCGATGGCTCAAATGACCTGGGAGCTATTGAAAAAATCGGGCGGTGTATTCGCCAAAAATGGTGATTTTTTGACAACAATATTCATGAAAAATAGAAATTCCACTAAAATCCAATAAAAACTGCTGTGTCTCATTCTAGCAGTATAACAAGACATGTCGGCATTGATTTCGAGTCGATGGCTCAAATCACCTGGGAGCTATTGAAAAAATCGGGCGGTGTATTCGCCAAAAATGGTGATTTTTTGACAGCAATATTCATGAAAAATAGAAATTCCACTAAAATCCAATAAAAACTGCTGTGTCTCATTCTACCAGTATAACAAGACATGTCGGCATTGATTTGGAGTCGATGGCTCAAATCACCTGGGAGCTATTGAAAAAATCGGGCGGTGTATTCGCCGAAAATGGTGATTTTTCATTCAAATATTCATGAAAAATAGAAATTCCACTAAAATCCAATAAAAACTGCTGTGTCTCATTCTACCAGTATAACAAGACATGTCGGCATTGATTTGGAGTCGATGGCTCAAATGACCTGGGAGCTATTGAAAAAATCGGGCGGTGTATTCGCCAAAAATGGTGATTTTTTGACAACAATATTCATGAAAAATAGAAATTCCACTAAAATCCAATAAAAACTGCTGTGTCTCATTCTACCAGTATAACAAGACATGTCGGCATTGATTTGGAGTCGATGGCTCAAATGACCTGGGAGCTATTGAAAAAATCGGGCGGTGTATTCGCCAAAAATGGTGATTTTTTTGACAACAATATTCATGAAAAATAGAAATTCCACTAAAATCCAATAAAAACTGCTGTGTCTCATTCTACCAGTATAACAAGACATGTCGGCATTGATTTGGAGTCGATGGCTCAAATGACCTGGGAGCTATTGAAAAAATCGGGCGGTGTATTCGCCAAAAATGGTGATTTTTTGACAACAATATTCATGAAAAATAGAAATTCCACTAAAATCCAATAAAAACTGCTGTGTCTCATTCTACCAGTATAACAAGACATGTCGGCATTGATTTGGAGTCGATGGCTCAAATGACCTGGGAGCTATTGAAAAAATCGGGCGGTGTATTCGCCAAAAATGGTGATTTTTTGACAACAATATTCATGAAAAATAGAAATTCCACTAAAATCCAATAAAAACTGCTGTGTCTCATTCTACCAGTATAACAAGACATGTCGGCATTGATTTGGAGTCGATGGCTCAAATCACCTGGGAGCTATTGAAAAAATCGGGCGGTGTATTCGCCAAAAATGGTGATTTTTCATTCAAATATTCATGAAAAATAGAAATTCCACTAAAATCCAATAAAAACTGCTGTGTCTCATTCTACCAGTATAACAAGACATGTCGGCATTGATTTGGAGTCGATGGCTCAAATCACCTGGGAGCTATTGAAAAAATCGGGCGGTGTATTCGCCAAAAATGGTGATTTTTTGACAACAATATTCATGAAAAATAGAAATTCCACTAAAATCCAATAAAAACTGCTGTGTCTCATTCTACCAGTATAACAAGACATGTCGGCATTGATTTGGAGTCGATGGCTCAAATGACCTGGGAGCTATTGAAAAAATCGGGCGGTGTATTCGCCAAAAATGGTGATTTTTTGACAACAATATTCATGAAAAATAGAAATTCCACTAAAATCCAATAAAAACTGCTGTGTCTCATTCTACCAGTATAACAAGACATGTCGGCATTGATTTGGAGTCGATGGCTCAAATGACCTGGGAGCTATTGAAAAAATCGGGCGGTGTATTCGCCAAAAATGGTGATTTTTCATTCAAATATTCATGAAAAATAGAAATTCCACTAAAATCCAATAAAAACTGCTGTGTCTCATTCTACCAGTATAACAAGACATGTCGGCATTGATTTGGAGTCGATGGCTCAAATGACCTGGGAGCTATTGAAAAAATCGGGCGGTGTATTCGCCAAAAATGGTGATTTTTCATTCAAATATTCATGAAAAATAGAAATTCCACTAAAATCCAATAAAAACTGCTGTGTCTCATTCTACCAGTATAACAAGACATGTCGGCATTGATTTCGAGTCGATGGCTCAAATGACCTGGGAGCTATTGAAAAAATCGGGCGGTGTATTCGCCAAAAATGGTGATTTTTTGACAACAATATTCATGAAAAATAGAAATTCCACTAAAATCCAATAAAAACTGCTGTGTCTCATTCTACAAGTATAACAAGACATGTCGGCATTGATTTGGAGTCGATGGCTCAAATGACCTGGGAGCTATTGAAAAAATCGGGCGGTGTATTCGCCAAAAATGGTGATTTTTCATTCAAATATTCATGAAAAATAGAAATTCCACTAAAATCCAATAAAAACTGCTGTGTCTCATTCTACCAGTATAACAAGACATGTCGGCATTGATTTGGAGTCGATGGCTCAAATGACCTGGGAGCTATTGAAAAAATCGGGCGGTGTATTCGCCAAAAATGGTGATTTTTTGACAACAATATTCATGAAAAATAGAAATTCCACTAAAATCCAATAAAAACTGCTGTGTCTCATTCTAGCAGTATAACAAGACATGTCGGCATTGATTTCGAGTCGATGGCTCAAATCACCTGGGAGCTATTGAAAAAATCGGGCGGTGTATTCGCCAAAAATGGTGATTTTTTGACAGCAATATTCATGAAAAATAGAAATTCCACTAAAATCCAATAAAAACTGCTGTGTCTCATTCTACCAGTATAACAAGACATGTCGGCATTGATTTGGAGTCGATGGCTCAAATCACCTGGGAGCTATTGAAAAAATCGGGCGGTGTATTCGCCGAAAATGGTGATTTTTCATTCAAATATTCATGAAAAATAGAAATTCCACTAAAATCCAATAAAAACTGCTGTGTCTCATTCTACCAGTATAACAAGACATGTCGGCATTGATTTGGAGTCGATGGCTCAAATGACCTGGGAGCTATTGAAAAAATCGGGCGGTGTATTCGCCAAAAATGGTGATTTTTTGACAACAATATTCATGAAAAATAGAAATTCCACTAAAATCCAATAAAAACTGCTGTGTCTCATTCTACCAGTATAACAAGACATGTCGGCATTGATTTGGAGTCGATGGCTCAAATGACCTGGGAGCTATTGAAAAAATCGGGCGGTGTATTCGCCAAAAATGGTGATTTTTTTGACAACAATATTCATGAAAAATAGAAATTCCACTAAAATCCAATAAAAACTGCTGTGTCTCATTCTACCAGTATAACAAGACATGTCGGCATTGATTTGGAGTCGATGGCTCAAATCACCTGGGAGCTATTGAAAAAATCGGGCGGTGTATTCGCCAAAAATGGTGATTTTTCATTCAAATATTCATGAAAAATAGAAATTCCACTAAAATCCAATAAAAACTGCTGTGTCTCATTCTACCAGTATAACAAGACATGTCGGCATTGATTTGGAGTCGATGGCTCAAATGACCTGGGAGCTATTGAAAAAATCGGGCGGTGTATTCGCCAAAAATGGTGATTTTTTGACAACAATATTCATGAAAAATAGAAATTCCACTAAAATCCAATAAAAACTGCTGTGTCTCATTCTACCAGTATAACAAGACATGTCGGCATTGATTTGGAGTCGATGGCTCAAATGACCTGGGAGCTATTGAAAAAATCGGGCGGTGTATTCGCCAAAAATGGTGATTTTTTGACAACAATATTCATGAAAAATAGAAATTCCACTAAAATCCAATAAAAACTGCTGTGTCTCATTCTACCAGTATAACAAGACATGTCGGCATTGATTTGGAGTCGATGGCTCAAATGACCTGGGAGCTATTGAAAAAATCGGGCGGTGTATTCGCCAAAAATGGTGATTTTTCATTCAAATATTCATGAAAAATTGAAATTCCACTAAAATCCAATAAAAACTGCTGTGTCTCATTCTACCAGTATAACAAGACATGTCGGCATTGATTTGGAGTCGATGGCTCAAATGACCTGGGAGCTATTGAAAAAATCGGGCGGTGTATTCGCCAAAAATGGTGATTTTTCATTCAAATATTCATGAAAAATAGAAATTCCACTAAAATCCAATAAAAACTGCTGTGTCTCATTCTACCAGTATAACAAGACATGTCGGCATTGATTTGGAGTCGATGGCTCAAATGACCTGGGAGCTATTGAAAAAATCGGGCGGTGTATTCGCCAAAAATGGTGATTTTTCATTCAAATATTCATGAAAAATAGAAATTCCACTAAAATCCAATAAAAACTGCTGTGTCTCATTCTACCAGTATAACAAGACATGTCGGCATTGATTTGGAGTCGATGGCTCAAATGACCTGGGAGCTATTGAAAAAATCGGGCGGTGTATTCGCCAAAAATGGTGATTTTTCATTCAAATATTCATGAAAAATAGAAATTCCACTAAAATCCAATAAAAACTGCTGTGTCTCATTCTACCAGTATAACAAGACATGTCGGCATTGATTTGGAGTCGATGGCTCAAATGACCTGGGAGCTATTGAAAAAATCGGGCGGTGTATTCGCCAAAAATGGTGATTTTTTGACAACAATATTCATGAAAAATAGAAATTCCACTAAAATCCAATAAAAACTGCTGTGTCTCATTCTACCAGTATAACAAGACATGTCGGCATTGATTTGGAGTCGATGGCTCAAATGACCTGGGAGCTATTGAAAAAATCGGGCGGTGTATTCGCCAAAAATGGTGATTTTTCATTCAAATATTCATGAAAAATAGAAATTCCACTAAAATCCAATAAAAACTGCTGTGTCTCATTCTACCAGTATAACAAGACATGTCGGCATTGATTTGGAGTCGATGGCTCAAATGACCTGGGAGCTATTGAAAAAATAGGGCGGTGTATTCGCCAAAAATGGTGATTTTTCATTCAAATATTCATGAAAAATAGAAATTCCACTAAAATCCAATAAAAACTGCTGTGTCTCATTCTACCAGTATAACAAGACATGTCGGCATTGATTTGGAGTCGATGGCTCAAATGACCTGGGAGCTATTGAAAAAATCGGGCGGTGTATTCGCCAAAAATGGTGATTTTTCATTCAAATATTCATGAAAAATAGAAATTCCACTAAAATCCAATAAAAACTGCTGTGTCTCATTCTACCAGTATAACAAGACATGTCGGCATTGATTTGGAGTCGATGGCTCAAATGACCTGGGAGCTATTGAAAAAATCGGGCGGTGTATTCGCCAAAAATGGTGATTTTTCATTCAAATATTCATGAAAAATAGAAATTCCACTAAAATCCAATAAAAACTGCTGTGTCTCATTCTACCAGTATAACAAGACATGTCGGCATTGATTTCGAGTCGATGGCTCAAATGACCTGGGAGCTATTGAAAAAATCGGGCGGTGTATTCGCCAAAAATGGTGATTTTTTGACAACAATATTCATGAAAAATAGAAATTCCACTAAAATCCAATAAAAACTGCTGTGTCTCATTCTACAAGTATAACAAGACATGTCGGCATTGATTTGGAGTCGATGGCTCAAATGACCTGGGAGCTATTGAAAAAATCGGGCGGTGTATTCGCCAAAAATGGTGATTTTTCATTCAAATATTCATGAAAAATAGAAATTCCACTAAAATCCAATAAAAACTGCTGTGTCTCATTCTACCAGTATAACAAGACATGTCGGCATTGATTTGGAGTCGATGGCTCAAATGACCTGGGAGCTATTGAAAAAATCGGGCGGTGTATTCGCCAAAAATGGTGATTTTTTGACAACAATATTCATGAAAAATAGAAATTCCACTAAAATCCAATAAAAACTGCTGTGTCTCATTCTAGCAGTATAACAAGACATGTCGGCATTGATTTCGAGTCGATGGCTCAAATCACCTGGGAGCTATTGAAAAAATCGGGCGGTGTATTCGCCAAAAATGGTGATTTTTCATTCAAATATTCATGAAAAATAGAAATTCCACTAAAATCCAATAAAAACTGCTGTGTCTCATTCTACCAGTATAACAAGACATGTCGGCATTGATTTCGAGTCGATGGCTCAAATGACCTGGGAGCTATTGAAAAAATCGGGCGGTGTATTCGCCAAAAATGGTGATTTTTTGACAACAATATTCATGAAAAATAGAAATTCCACTAAAATCCAATAAAAACTGCTGTGTCTCATTCTACCAGTATAACAAGACATGTCGGCATTGATTTCGAGTCGATGGCTCAAATCACCTGGGAGCTATTGAAAAAATCGGGCGGTGTATTCGCCAAAAATGGTGATTTTTTGACAACAATATTCATGAAAAATAGAAATTCCACTAAAATCCAATAAAAACTGCTGTGTCTCATTCTACCAGTATAACAAGACATGTCGGCATTGATTTGGAGTCGATGGCTCAAATCACCTGGGAGCTATTGAAAAAATCGGGCGGTGTATTCGCCAAAAATGGTGATTTTTCATTCAAATATTCATGAAAAATAGAAATTCCACTAAAATCCAATAAAAACTGCTGTGTCTCATTCTACCAGTATAACAAGACATGTCGGCATTGATTTGGAGTCGATGGCTCAAATCACCTGGGAGCTATTGAAAAAATCGGGCGGTGTATTCGCCAAAAATGGTGATTTTTCATTCAAATATTCATGAAAAATAGAAATTCCACTAAAATCCAATAAAAACTGCTGTGTCTCATTCTACCAGTATAACAAGACATGTTGGCATTGATTTCGAGTCGATGGCTCAAATGACCTGGGAGCTATTGAAAAAATCGGGCGGTGTATTCGCCAAAAATGGTGATTTTTCATTCAAATATTCATGAAAAATAGAAATTCCACTAAAATCCAATAAAAACTGCTGTGTCTCATTCTACCAGTATAACAAGACATGTCGGCATTGATTTGGAGTCGATGGCTCAAATGACCTGGGAGCTATTGAAAAAATCGGGCGGTGTATTCGCCAAAAATGGTGATTTTTTGACAACAATATTCATGAAAAATAGAAATTCCACTAAAATCCAATAAAAACTGCTGTGTCTCATTCTACCAGTATAACAAGACATGTCGGCATTGATTTCGAGTCGATGGCTCAAATGACCTGGGAGCTATTGAAAAAATCGGACGGTGTATTCGCCAAAAATGGTGATTTTTCATTCAAATATTCATGAAAAATAGAAATTCCACTAAAATCCAATAAAAACTGCTGTGTCTCATTCTACCAGTATAACAAGACATGTCGGCATTGATTTGGAGTCGATGGCTCAAATGACCTGGGAGCTATTGAAAAAATCGGGCGGTGTATTCGCCAAAAATGGTGATTTTTTGACAACAATATTCATGAAAAATAGAAATTCCACTAAAATCCAATAAAAACTGCTGTGTCTCATTCTACCAGTATAACAAGACATGTCGGCATTGATTTGGAGTCGATGGCTCAAATGACCTGGGAGCTATTGAAAAAATCGGGCGGTGTATTCGCCAAAAATGGTGATTTTTTGACAACAATATTCATGAAAAATAGAAATTCCACTAAAATCCAATAAAAACTGCTGTGTCTCATTCTACCAGTATAACAAGACATGTCGGCATTGATTTGGAGTCGATGGCTCAAATGACCTGGGAGCTATTGAAAAAATCGGGCGGTGTATTCGCCAAAAATGGTGATTTTTTGACAACAATATTCATGAAAAATAGAAATTCCACTAAAATCCAATAAAAACTGCTGTGTCTCATTCTACCAGTATAACAAGACATGTCGGCATTGATTTGGAGTCGATGGCTCAAATCACCTGGGAGCTATTGAAAAAATCGGGCGGTGTATTCGCCAAAAATGGTGATTTTTCATTCAAATATTCATGAAAAATAGAAATTCCACTAAAATCCAATAAAAACTGCTGTGTCTCATTCTACCAGTATAACAAGACATGTCGGCATTGATTTGGAGTCGATGGCTCAAATCACCTGGGAGCTATTGAAAAAATCGGGCGGTGTATTCGCCAAAAATGGTGATTTTTCATTCAAATATTCATGAAAAATAGAAATTCCACTAAAATCCAATAAAAACTGCTGTGTCTCATTCTACCAGTATAACAAGACATGTCGGCATTGATTTGGAGTCGATGGCTCAAATCACCTGGGAGCTATTGAAAAAATCGGGCGGTGTATTCGCCAAAAATGGTGATTTTTCATTCAAATATTCATGAAAAATAGAAATTCCACTAAAATCCAATAAAAACTGCTGTGTCTCATTCTACCAGTATAACAAGACATGTTGGCATTGATTTCGAGTCGATGGCTCAAATGACCTGGGAGCTATTGAAAAAATCGGGCGGTGTATTCGCCAAAAATGGTGATTTTTCATTCAAATATTCATGAAAAATAGAAATTCCACTAAAATCCAATAAAAACTGCTGTGTCTCATTCTACCAGTATAACAAGACATGTCGGCATTGATTTGGAGTCGATGGCTCAAATGACCTGGGAGCTATTGAAAAAATCGGGCGGTGTATTCGCCAAAAATGGTGATTTTTTGACAACAATATTCATGAAAAATAGAAATTCCACTAAAATCCAATAAAAACTGCTGTGTCTCATTCTACCAGTATAACAAGACATGTCGGCATTGATTTCGAGTCGATGGCTCAAATGACCTGGGAGCTATCGAAAAAATCGGACGGTGTATTCGCCAAAAATGGTGATTTTTCATTCAAATATTCATGAAAAATAGAAATTCCACTAAAATCCAATAAAAACTGCTGTGTCTCATTCTACCAGTATAACAAGACATGTCGGCATTGATTTGGAGTCGATGGCTCAAATGACCTGGGAGCTATTGAAAAAATCGGGCGGTGTATTCGCCAAAAATGGTGATTTTTTGACAACAATATTCATGAAAAATAGAAATTCCACTAAAATCCAATAAAAACTGCTGTGTCTCATTCTACCAGTATAACAAGACATGTCGGCATTGATTTAGAGTCGATGGCTCAAATGACCTGGGAGCTATTGAAAAAATCGGGCGGTGTATTCGCCAAAAATGGTGATTTTTTGACAACAATATTCATGAAAAATAGAAATTCCACTAAAATCCAATAAAAACTGCTGTGTCTCATTCTACCAGTATAACAAGACATGTCGGCATTGATTTGGAGTCGATGGCTCAAATGACCTGGGAGCTATTGAAAAAATCGGGCGGTGTATTCGCCAAAAATGGTGATTTTTTGACAACAATATTCATGAAAAATAGAAATTCCACTAAAATCCAATAAAAACTGCTGTGTCTCATTCTACCAGTATAACAAGACATGTCGGCATTGATTTCGAGTCGATGGCTCAAATGACCTGGGAGCTATTGAAAAAATCGGACGGTGTATTCGCCAAAAATGGTGATTTTTCATTCAAATATTCATGAAAAATAGAAATTCCACTAAAATCCAATAAAAACTGCTGTGTCTCATTCTACCAGTATAACAAGACATGTCGGCATTGATTTGGAGTCGATGGCTCAAATGACCTGGGAGCTATTGAAAAAATCGGGCGGTGTATTCGCCAAAAATGGTGATTTTTTGACAACAATATTCATGAAAAATAGAAATTCCACTAAAATCCAATAAAAACTGCTGTGTCTCATTCTACCAGTATAACAATACATGTCGGCATTGATTTGGAGTCGATGGCTCAAATCACCTGGGAGCTATTGAAAAAATCGGGCGGTGTATTCGCCAAAAATGGTAATTTTTTGACAACAATATTCATGAAAAATAGAAATTCCACTAAAATCCAATAAAAACTGCTGTGTCTCATTCTACCAGTATAACAAGACATGTCGGCATTGATTTGGAGTCGATGGCTCAAATCACCTGGGAGCTATTGAAAAAATCGGGCGGTGTATTCACCAAAAATCGTGATTTTTCATTCAAATATTCATGAAAAATAGAAATTCCACTAAAATCCAATAAAAACTGCTGTGTCTCATTCTACCAGTATAACAAGACATGTCGGCATTGATTTGGAGTCGATGGCTCAAATGACCTGGGAGCTATTGAAAAAATCGGGCGGTGTATTCGCCAAAAATGGTGATTTTTCATTCAAATATTCATGAAAAATAGAAATTCCACTAAAATCCAATAAAAACTGCTGTGTCTCATTCTACCAGTATAACAAGACATGTCGGCATTGATTTGGAGTCGATGGCTCAAATGACCTGGGAGCTATTGAAAAAATCGGGCGGTGTATTCGCCAAAAATGGTGATTTTTTGACAACAATATTCATGAAAAATAGAAATTCCACTAAAATCCAATAAAAACTGCTGTGTCTCATTCTACCAGTATAACAAGACATGTCGGCATTGATTTGGAGTCGATGGCTCAAATCACCTGGGAGCTATTGAAAAAATCGGGCGGTGTATTCGCCAAAAATGGTGATTTTTCATTCAAATATTCATGAAAAATAGAAATTCCACTAAAATCCAATAAAAACTGCTGTGTCTCATTCTACCAGTATAACAAGACATGTCGGCATTGATTTGGAGTCGATGGCTCAAATCACCTGGGAGCTATTGAAAAAATCGGGCGGTGTATTCGCCAAAAATGGTGATTTTTCATTCAAATATTCATGAAAAATAGAAATTCCACTAAAATCCAATAAAAACTGCTGTGTCTCATTCTACCAGTATAACAAGACATGTCGGCATTGATTTGGAGTCGATGGCTCAAATCACCTGGGAGCTATTGAAAAAATCGGGCGGTGTATTCGCCAAAAATGGTGATTTTTCATTCAAATATTCATGAAAAATAGAAATTCCACTAAAATCCAATAAAAACTGCTGTGTCTCATTCTACCAGTATAACAAGACATGTTGGCATTGATTTCGAGTCGATGGCTCAAATGACCTGGGAGCTATTGAAAAAATCGGGCGGTGTATTCGCCAAAAATGGTGATTTTTCATTCAAATATTCATGAAAAATAGAAATTCCACTAAAATCCAATAAAAACTGCTGTGTCTCATTCTACCAGTATAACAAGACATGTCGGCATTGATTTGGAGTCGATGGCTCAAATGACCTGGGAGCTATTGAAAAAATCGGGCGGTGTATTCGCCAAAAATGGTGATTTTTTGACAACAATATTCATGAAAAATAGAAATTCCACTAAAATCCAATAAAAACTGCTGTGTCTCATTCTACCAGTATAACAAGACATGTCGGCATTGATTTCGAGTCGATGGCTCAAATGACCTGGGAGCTATCGAAAAAATCGGACGGTGTATTCGCCAAAAATGGTGATTTTTCATTCAAATATTCATGAAAAATAGAAATTCCACTAAAATCCAATAAAAACTGCTGTGTCTCATTCTACCAGTATAACAAGACATGTCGGCATTGATTTGGAGTCGATGGCTCAAATGACCTGGGAGCTATTGAAAAAATCGGGCGGTGTATTCGCCAAAAATGGTGATTTTTTGACAACAATATTCATGAAAAATAGAAATTCCACTAAAATCCAATAAAAACTGCTGTGTCTCATTCTACCAGTATAACAAGACATGTCGGCATTGATTTAGAGTCGATGGCTCAAATGACCTGGGAGCTATTGAAAAAATCGGGCGGTGTATTCGCCAAAAATGGTGATTTTTTGACAACAATATTCATGAAAAATAGAAATTCCACTAAAATCCAATAAAAACTGCTGTGTCTCATTCTACCAGTATAACAAGACATGTCGGCATTGATTTGGAGTCGATGGCTCAAATGACCTGGGAGCTATTGAAAAAATCGGGCGGTGTATTCGCCAAAAATGGTGATTTTTTGACAACAATATTCATGAAAAATAGAAATTCCACTAAAATCCAATAAAAACTGCTGTGTCTCATTCTACCAGTATAACAAGACATGTCGGCATTGATTTCGAGTCGATGGCTCAAATCACCTGGGAGCTATTGAAAAAATCGGGCGGTGTATTCGCCAAAAATGGTGATTTTTCATTCAAATATTCATGAAAAATAGAAATTCCACTAAAATCCAATAAAAACTGCTGTGTCTCATTCTACCAGTATAACAAGACATGTCGGCATTGATTTGGAGTCGATGGCTCAAATCACCTGGGAGCTATTGAAAAAATCGGGCGGTGTATTCGCCAAAAATGGTGATTTTTCATTCAAATATTCATGAAAAATAGAAATTCCACTAAAATCCAATAAAAACTGCTGTGTCTCATTCTACCAGTATAACAAGACATGTTGGCATTGATTTCGAGTCGATGGCTCAAATGACCTGGGAGCTATTGAAAAAATCGGGCGGTGTATTCGCCAAAAATGGTGATTTTTCATTCAAATATTCATGAAAAATAGAAATTCCACTAAAATCCAATAAAAACTGCTGTGTCTCATTCTACCAGTATAACAAGACATGTCGGCATTGATTTGGAGTCGATGGCTCAAATGACCTGGGAGCTATTGAAAAAATCGGGCGGTGTATTCGCCAAAAATGGTGATTTTTTGACAACAATATTCATGAAAAATAGAAATTCCACTAAAATCCAATAAAAACTGCTGTGTCTCATTCTACCAGTATAACAAGACATGTCGGCATTGATTTGGAGTCGATGGCTCAAATGACCTGGGAGCTATTGAAAAAATCGGACGGTGTATTCGCCAAAAATGGTGATTTTTCATTCAAATATTCATGAAAAATAGAAATTCCACTAAAATCCAATAAAAACTGCTGTGTCTCATTCTACCAGTATAACAAGACATGTCGGCATTGATTTGGAGTCGATGGCTCAAATGACCTGGGAGCTATTGAAAAAATCGGGCGGTGTATTCGCCAAAAATGGTGATTTTTTGACAACAATATTCATGAAACATAGAAATTCCGCTAAAATCCAATAAAAACTGCTGTGTCTCATTCTACCAGTATAACAATACATGTCGGCATTGATTTGGAGTCGATGGCTCAAATCACCTGGGAGCTATTGAAAAAATCGGGCGGTGTATTCGCCAAAAATGGTAATTTTTTGACAACAATATTCATGAAAAATAGAAATTCCACTAAAATCCAATAAAAACTGCTGTGTCTCATTCTACCAGTATAACAAGACATGTCGGCATTGATTTGGAGTCGATGGCTCAAATCACCTGGGAGCTATTGAAAAAATCGGGCGGTGTATTCACCAAAAATCGTGATTTTTCATTCAAATATTCATGAAAAATAGAAATTCCACTAAAATCCAATAAAAACTGCTGTGTCTCATTCTACCAGTATAACAAGACATGTCGGCATTGATTTGGAGTCGATGGCTCAAATGACCTGGGAGCTATTGAAAAAATCGGGCGGTGTATTCGCCAAAAATGGTGATTTTTCATTCAAATATTCATGAAAAATAGAAATTCCACTAAAATCCAATAAAAACTGCTGTGTCTCATTCTACCAGTATAACAAGACATGTCGGCATTGATTTGGAGTCGATGGCTCAAATGACCTGGGAGCTATTGAAAAAATCGGGCGGTGTATTCGCCAAAAATGGTGATTTTTTGACAACAATATTCATGAAAAATAGAAATTCCACTAAAATCCAATAAAAACTGCTGTGTCTCATTCTACCAGTATAACAATACATGTCGGCATTGATTTGGAGTCGATGGCTCAAATCACCTGGGAGCTATTGAAAAAATCGGGCGGTGTATTCGCCAAAAATGGTGATTTTTTGACAACAATATTCATGAAAAATAGAAATTCCACTAAAATCCAATAAAAACTGCTGTGTCTCATTCTACCAGTATAACAAGACATGTCGGCATTGATTTGGAGTCGATGGCTCAAATCACCTGGGAGCTATTGAAAAAATCGGGCGGTGTATTCACCAAAAATCGTGATTTTTCATTCAAATATTCATGAAAAATAGAAATTCCACTAAAATCCAATAAAAACTGCTGTGTCTCATTCTACCAGTATAACAAGACATGTCGGCATTGATTTGGAGTCGATGGCTCAAATGACCTGGGAGCTATTGAAAAAATCGGGCGGTGTATTCGCCAAAAATGGTGATTTTTCATTCAAATATTCATGAAAAATAGAAATTCCACTAAAATCCAATAAAAACTGCTGTGTCTCATTCTACCAGTATAACAAGACATGTCGGCATTGATTTGGAGTCGATGGCTCAAATGACCTGGGAGCTATTGAAAAAATCGGGCGGTGTATTCGCCAAAAATGGTGATTTTTTGACAACAATATTCATGAAAAATAGAAATTCCACTAAAATCCAATAAAAACTGCTGTGTCTCATTCTACCAGTATAACAAGACATGTCGGCATTGATTTGGAGTCGATGGCTCAAATCACCTGGGAGCTATTGAAAAAATCGGGCGGTGTATTCGCCAAAAATGGTGATTTTTCATTCAAATATTCATGAAAAATAGAAATTCCACTAAAATCCAATAAAAACTGCTGTGTCTCATTCTACCAGTATAACAAGACATGTCGGCATTGATTTGGAGTCGATGGCTCAAATGACCTGGGAGCTATTGAAAAAATCGGGCGGTGTATTCGCCAAAAATGGTGATTTTTCATTCAAATATTCATGAAAAATAGAAATTCCACTAAAATCCAATAAAAACTGCTGTGTCTCATTCTACCAGTATAACAAGACATGTCGGCATTGATTTCGAGTCGATGGCTCAAATGACCTGGGAGCTATTGAAAAAATCGGGCGGTGTATTCGCCAAAAATGGTGATTTTTTGACAACAATATTCATGAAAAATAGAAATTCCACTAAAATCCAATAAAAACTGCTGTGTCTCATTCTACAAGTATAACAAGACATGTCGGCATTGATTTGGAGTCGATGGCTCAAATGACCTGGGAGCTATTGAAAAAATCGGGCGGTGTATTCGCCAAAAATGGTGATTTTTCATTCAAATATTCATGAAAAATAGAAATTCCACTAAAATCCAATAAAAACTGCTGTGTCTCATTCTACCAGTATAACAAGACATGTCGGCATTAATTTGGAGTCGATGGCTCAAATGACCTGGGAGCTATTGAAAAAATCGGGCGGTGTATTCGCCAAAAATGGTGATTTTTTGACAACAATATTCATGAAAAATAGAAATTCCACTAAAATCCAATAAAAACTGCTGTGTCTCATTCTAGCAGTATAACAAGACATGTCGGCATTGATTTCGAGTTGATGGCTCAAATCACCTGGGAGCTATTGAAAAAATCGGGCGGTGTATTCGCCAAAAATGGTGATTTTTCATTCAAATATTCATGAAAAATAGAAATTCCACTAAAATCCAATAAAAACTGCTGTGTCTCATTCTACCAGTATAACAAGACATGTCGGCATTGATTTCGAGTCGATGGCTCAAATGACCTGGGAGCTATTGAAAAAATCGGGCGGTGTATTCGCCAAAAATGGTGATTTTTTGACAACAATATTCATGAAAAATAGAAATTCCACTAAAATCCAATAAAAACTGCTGTGTCTCATTCTACCAGTATAACAAGACATGTCGGCATTGATTTCGAGTCGATGGCTCAAATCACCTGGGAGCTATTGAAAAAAATCGGGCGGTGTATTCGCCAAAAATGGTGATTTTTTGACAACAATATTCATGAAAAATAGAAATTCCACTAAAATCCAATAAAAACTGCTGTGTCTCATTCTACCAGTATAACAAGACATGTCGGCATTGATTTGGAGTCGATGGCTCAAATCACCTGGGAGCTATTGAAAAAATCGGGCGGTGTATTCGCCAAAAATGGTGATTTTTCATTCAAATATTCATGAAAAATAGAAATTCCACTAAAATCCAATAAAAACTGCTGTGTCTCATTCTACCAGTATAACAAGACATGTTGGCATTGATTTCGAGTCGATGGCTCAAATGACCTGGGAGCTATTGAAAAAATCGTGCGGTGTATTCGCCAAAAATGGTGATTTTTCATTCAAATATTCATGAAAAATAGAAATTCCACTAAAATCCAATAAAAACTGCTGTGTCTCATTCTACCAGTATAACAAGACATGTCGGCATTGATTTGGAGTCGATGGCTCAAATGACCTGGGAGCTATTGAAAAAATCGGGCGGTGTATTCGCCAAAAATGGTGATTTTTTGACAACAATATTCATGAAAAATAGAAATTCCACTAAAATCCAATAAAAACTGCTGTGTCTCATTCTACCAGTATAACAAGACATGTCGGCATTGATTTGGAGTCGATGGCTCAAATGACCTGGGAGCTATTGAAAAAATCGGACGGTGTATTCGCCAAAAATGGTGATTTTTCATTCAAATATTCATGAAAAATAGAAATTCCACTAAAATCCAATAAAAACTGCTGTGTCTCATTCTACCAGTATAACAAGACATGTCGGCATTGATTTGGAGTCGATGGCTCAAATGACCTGGGAGCTATTGAAAAAATCGGGCGGTGTATTCGCCAAAAATGGTGATTTTTTGACAACAATATTCATGAAAAATAGAAATTCCACTAAAATCCAATAAAAACTGCTGTGTCTCATTCTACCAGTATAACAATACATGTCGGCATTGATTTGGAGTCGATGGCTCAAATCACCTGGGAGCTATTGAAAAAATCGGGCGGTGTATTCGCCAAAAATGGTAATTTTTTGACAACAATATTCATGAAAAATAGAAATTCCACTAAAATCCAATAAAAACTGCTGTGTCTCATTCTACCAGTATAACAAGACATGTCGGCATTGATTTGGAGTCGATGGCTCAAATCACCTGGGAGCTATTGAAAAAATCGGGCGGTGTATTCACCAAAAATCGTGATTTTTCATTCAAATATTCATGAAAAATAGAAATTCCACTAAAATCCAATAAAAACTGCTGTGTCTCATTCTACCAGTATAACAAGACATGTCGGCATTGATTTGGAGTCGATGGCTCAAATGACCTGGGAGCTATTGAAAAAATCGGGCGGTGTATTCGCCAAAAATGGTGATTTTTCATTCAAATATTCATGAAAAATAGAAATTCCACTAAAATCCAATAAAAACTGCTGTGTCTCATTCTACCAGTATAACAAGACATGTCGGCATTGATTTGGAGTCGATGGCTCAAATGACCTGGGAGCTATTGAAAAAATCGGGCGGTGTATTCGCCAAAAATGGTGATTTTTTGACAACAATATTCATGAAAAATAGAAATTCCACTAAAATCCAATAAAAACTGCTGTGTCTCATTCGACCAGTATAACAATACATGTCGGCATTGATTTGGAGTCGATGGCTCAAATCACCTGGGAGCTATTGAAAAAATCGGGCGGTGTATTCGCCAAAAATGGTGATTTTTTGACAACAATATTCATGAAAAATAGAAATTCCACTAAAATCCAATAAAAACTGCTGTGTCTCATTCTACCAGTATAACAAGACATGTCGGCATTGATTTGGAGTCGATGGCTCAAATCACCTGGGAGCTATTGAAAAAATCGGGCGGTGTATTCACCAAAAATCGTGATTTTTCATTCAAATATTCATGAAAAATAGAAATTCCACTAAAATCCAATAAAAACTGCTGTGTCTCATTCTACCAGTATAACAAGACATGTCGGCATTGATTTGGAGTCGATGGCTCAAATGACCTGGGAGCTATTGAAAAAATCGGGCGGTGTATTCGCCAAAAATGGTGATTTTTCATTCAAATATTCATGAAAAATAGAAATTCCACTAAAATCCAATAAAAACTGCTGTGTCTCATTCTACCAGTATAACAAGACATGTCGGCATTGATTTGGAGTCGATGGCTCAAATGACCTGGGAGCTATTGAAAAAATCGGGCGGTGTATTCGCCAAAAATGGTGATTTTTTGACAACAATATTCATGAAAAATAGAAATTCCACTAAAATCCAATAAAAACTGCTGTGTCTCATTCTACCAGTATAACAATACATGTCGGCATTGATTTGGAGGTGATGGCTCAAATCACCTGGGAGCTATTGAAAAAATCGGGCGGTGTATTCGCCAAAAATGGTGATTTTTTGACAACAATATTCATGAAAAATAGAAATTCCACTAAAATCCAATAAAAACTGCTGTGTCTCATTCTACCAGTATAACAAGACATGTCGGCATTGATTTGGAGTCGATGGCTCAAATCACCTGGGAGCTATTGAAAAAATCGGGCGGTGTATTCACCAAAAATGGTGATTTTTCATTCAAATATTCATGAAAAATAGAAATTCCACTAAAATCCAATAAAAACTGCTGTGTCTCATTCTACCAGTATAACAAGACATGTCGGCATTGATTTGGAGTCGATGGCTCAAATGACCTGGGAGCTATTGAAAAAATCGGGCGGTGTATTCGCCAAAAATGGTGATTTTTTGACAACAATATTCATGAAAAATAGAAATTCCACTAAAATCCAATAAAAACTGCTGTGTCTCATTCTACCAGTATAACAAGACATGTCGGCATTGATTTGGAGTCGATGGCTCAAATGACCTGGGAGCTATTGAAAAAATCGGACGGTGTATTCGCCAAAAATGGTGATTTTTCATTCAAATATTCATGAAAAATAGAAATTCCACTAAAATCCAATAAAAACTGCTGTGTCTCATTCTACCAGTATAACAAGACATGTCGGCATTGATTTGGAGTCGATGGCTCAAATGACCTGGGAGCTATTGAAAAAATCGGGCGGTGTATTCGCCAAAAATGGTGATTTTTTGACAACAATATTCATGAAAAATAGAAATTCCACTAAAATCCAATAAAAACTGCTGTGTCTCATTCTACCAGTATAACAAGACATGTCGGCATTGATTTGGAGTCGATGGCTCAAATGACCTGGGAGCTATTGAAAAAATCGGGCGGTGTATTCGCCAAAAATGGTGATTTTTTGACAACAATATTCATGAAAAATAGAAATTCCACTAAAATCCAATAAAAACTGCTGTGTCTCATTCTAGCAGTATAACAAGACATGTCGGCATTGATTTCGAGTCGATGGCTCAAATCACCTGGGAGCTATTGAAAAAATCGGGCGGTGTATTCGCCAAAAATGGTGATTTTTCATTCAAATATTCATGAAAAATAGAAATTCCACTAAAATCCAATAAAAACTGCTGTGTCTCATTCTACCAGTATAACAAGACATGTCGGCATTGATTTCGAGTCGATGGCTCAAATGACCTGGGAGCTATTGAAAAAATCGGGCGGTGTATTCGCCAAAAATGGTGATTTTTTGACAACAATATTCATGAAAAATAGAAATTCCACTAAAATCCAATAAAAACTGCTGTGTCTCATTCTACCAGTATAACAAGACATGTCGGCATTGATTTCGAGTCGATGGCTCAAATCACCTGGGAGCTATTGAAAAAATCGGGCGGTGTATTCGCCAAAAATGGTGATTTTTTGACAACAATATTCATGAAAAATAGAAATTCCACTAAAATCCAATAAAAACTGCTGTGTCTCATTCTACCAGTATAACAATACATGTCGGCATTGATTTCGAGTCGATGGCTCAAATCACCTGGGAGCTATTGAAAAAATCGGGCGGTGTATTCGCCAAAAATGGTGATTTTTTGACAACAATATTCATGAAAAATAGAAATTCCACTAAAATCCAATAAAAACTGCTGTGTCTCATTCTACCAGTATAACAAGACATGTCGGCATTGATTTGGAGTCGATGGCTCAAATCACCTGGGAGCTATTGAAAAAATCGGGCGGTGTATTCACCAAAAATCGTGATTTTTCATTCAAATATTCATGAAAAATAGAAATTCCACTAAAATCCAATAAAAACTGCTGTGTCTCATTCTACCAGTATAACAAGACATGTCGGCATTGATTTGGAGTCGATGGCTCAAATGACCTGGGAGCTATTGAAAAAATCGGGCGGTGTATTCGCCAAAAATGGTGATTTTTCATTCAAATATTCATGAAAAATAGAAATTCCACTAAAATCCAATAAAAACTGCTGTGTCTCATTCTACCAGTATAACAAGACATGTCGGCATTGATTTGGAGTCGATGGCTCAAATGACCTGGGAGCTATTGAAAAAATCGGGCGGTGTATTCGCCAAAAATGGTGATTTTTTGACAACAATATTCATGAAAAATAGAAATTCCACTAAAATCCAATAAAAACTGCTGTGTCTCATTCTACCAGTATAACAATACATGTCGGCATTGATTTGGAGGTGATGGCTCAAATCACCTGGGAGCTATTGAAAAAATCGGGCGGTGTATTCGCCAAAAATGGTGATTTTTTGACAACAATATTCATGAAAAATAGAAATTCCACTAAAATCCAATAAAAACTGCTGTGTCTCATTCTACCAGTATAACAAGACATGTCGGCATTGATTTGGAGTCGATGGCTCAAATCACCTGGGAGCTATTGAAAAAATCGGGCGGTGTATTCACCAAAAATGGTGATTTTTCATTCAAATATTCATGAAAAATAGAAATTCCACTAAAATCCAATAAAAACTGCTGTGTCTCATTCTACCAGTATAACAAGACATGTCGGCATTGATTTGGAGTCGATGGCTCAAATGACCTGGGAGCTATTGAAAAAATCGGGCGGTGTATTCGCCAAAAATGGTGATTTTTTGACAACAATATTCATGAAAAATAGAAATTCCACTAAAATCCAATAAAAACTGCTGTGTCTCATTCTACCAGTATAACAAGACATGTCGGCATTGATTTGGAGTCGATGGCTCAAATGACCTGGGAGCTATTGAAAAAATCGGACGGTGTATTCGCCAAAAATGGTGATTTTTCATTCAAATATTCATGAAAAATAGAAATTCCACTAAAATCCAATAAAAACTGCTGTGTCTCATTCTACCAGTATAACAAGACATGTCGGCATTGATTTGGAGTCGATGGCTCAAATGACCTGGGAGCTATTGAAAAAATCGGGCGGTGTATTCGCCAAAAATGGTGATTTTTTGACAACAATATTCATGAAAAATAGAAATTCCACTAAAATCCAATAAAAACTGCTGTGTCTCATTCTACCAGTATAACAAGACATGTCGGCATTGATTTGGAGTCGATGGCTCAAATGACCTGGGAGCTATTGAAAAAATCGGGCGGTGTATTCGCCAAAAATGGTGATTTTTTGACAACAATATTCATGAAAAATAGAAATTCCACTAAAATCCAATAAAAACTGCTGTGTCTCATTCTAGCAGTATAACAAGACATGTCGGCATTGATTTCGAGTCGATGGCTCAAATCACCTGGGAGCTATTGAAAAAATCGGGCGGTGTATTCGCCAAAAATGGTGATTTTTCATTCAAATATTCATGAAAAATAGAAATTCCACTAAAATCCAATAAAAACTGCTGTGTCTCATTCTACCAGTATAACAAGACATGTCGGCATTGATTTCGAGTCGATGGCTCAAATGACCTGGGAGCTATTGAAAAAATCGGGCGGTGTATTCGCCAAAAATGGTGATTTTTTGACAACAATATTCATGAAAAATAGAAATTCCACTAAAATCCAATAAAAACTGCTGTGTCTCATTCTACCAGTATAACAAGACATGTCGGCATTGATTTCGAGTCGATGGCTCAAATCACCTGGGAGCTATTGAAAAAATCGGGCGGTGTATTCGCCAAAAATGGTGATTTTTTGACAACAATATTCATGAAAAATAGAAATTCCACTAAAATCCAATAAAAACTGCTGTGTCTCATTCTACCAGTATAACAAGACATGTCGGCATTGATTTGGAGTCGATGGCTCAAATCACCTGGGAGCTATTGAAAAAATCGGGCGGTGTATTCGCCAAAAATGGTGATTTTTCATTCAAATATTCATGAAAAATAGAAATTCCACTAAAATCCAATAAAAACTGCTGTGTCTCATTCTACCAGTATAACAAGACATGTCGGCATTGATTTGGAGTCGATGGCTCAAATGACCTGGGAGCTATTGAAAAAATCGGGCGGTGTATTCGCCAAAAATGGTGATTTTTCATTCAAATATTCATGAAAAATAGAAATTCCACTAAAATCCAATAAAAACTGCTGTGTCTCATTCTACCAGTATAACAAGACATGTCGGCATTGATTTGGAGTCGATGGCTCAAATGACCTGGGAGCTATTGAAAAAATCGGGCGGTGTATTCGCCAAAAATGGTGATTTTTTGACAACAATATTCATGAAAAATAGAAATTCCACTAAAATCAAATAAAAACTGCTGTGTCTCATTCTAGCAGTATAACAAGACATGTCGGCATTGATTTCGAGTCGATGGCTCAAATCACCTGGGAGCTATTGAAAAAATCGGGCGGTGTATTCGCCAAAAATGGTGATTTTTCATTCAAATATTCATGAAAAATAGAAATTCCACTAAAATCCAATAAAAACTGCTGTGTCTCATTCTACCAGTATAACAAGACATGTCGGCATTGATTTGGAGTCGATGGCTCAAATCACCTGGGAGCTATTGAAAAAATCGGGCGGTGTATTCGCCAAAAATGGTGATTTTTCATTCAAATATTCATGAAAAATAGAAATTCCACTAAAATCCAATAAAAACTGCTGTGTCTCATTCTACCAGTATAACAAGACATGTCGGCATTGATTTCGAGTCGATGGCTCAAATGACCTGGGAGCTATTGAAAAAATCGGGCGGTGTTTTCGCCAAAAATGGTGATTTTTTGACAACAATATTCATGAAAAATAGAAATTCCACTAAAATCCAATAAAAACTGCTGTGTCTCATTCTACCAGTATAACAAGACATGTCGGCATTGATTTGGAGTCGATGGCTCAAATCACCTGGGAGCTATTGAAAAAATCGGGCGGTGTATTCGCCAAAAATGGTGATTTTTCATTCAAATATTCATGAAAAATAGAAATTCCACTAAAATCCAATAAAAACTGCTGTGTCTCATTCTACCAGTATAACAAGACATGTCGGCATTGATTTCGAGTCGATGGCTCAAATGACCTGGGAGCTATTGAAAAAATCGGGCGGTGTATTCGCCAAAAATGGTGATTTTTCATTCAAATATTCATGAAAAATAGAAATTCCACTAAAATCCAATAAAAACTGCTGTGTCTCATTCTACCAGTATAACAAGACATGTCGGCATTGATTTGGAGTCGATGGCTCAAATGACCTGGGAGCTATTGAAAAAATCGGGCGGTGTATTCGCCAAAAATGGTGATTTTTCATTCAAATATTCATGAAAAATAGAAATTCCACTAAAATCCAATAAAAACTGCTGTGTCTCATTCTACCAGTATAACAAGACATGTCGGCATTGATTTCGAGTCGATGGCTCAAATGACCTGGGAGCTATTGAAAAAATCGGGCGGTGTTTTCGGCAAAAATGGTGATTTTTTGACAACAATATTCATGAAAAATAGAAATTCCACTAAAATCCAATAAAAACTGCTGTGTCTCATTCTACCAGTATAACAAGACATGTCGGCATTGATTTGGAGTCGATGGCTCAAATCACCTGGGAGCTATTGAAAAAATCGGGCGGTGTATTCGCCAAAAATGGTGATTTTTCATTCAAATATTCATGAAAAATAGAAATTCCACTAAAATCCAATAAAAACTGCTGTGTCTCATTCTACCAGTATAACAAGACATGTCGGCATTGATTTGGAGTCGATGGCTCAAATGACCTGGGAGCTATTGAAAAAATCGGGCGGTGTATTCGCCTAAAATGGTGATTTTTTGACAACAATATTCATGAAAAATAGAAATTCCACTAAAATCCAATAAAAACTGCTGTGTCTCATTCTACCAGTATAACAAGACATGTCGGCATTGATTTGGAGTCGATGGCTCAAATCACCTGGGAGCTATTGAAAAAATCGGGCGGTGTATTCACCAAAAATCGTGATTTTTCATTCAAATATTCATGAAAAATAGAAATTCCACTAAAATCCAATAAAAACTGCTGTGTCTCATTCTACCAGTATAACAAGACATGTCGGCATTGATTTCGAGTCGATGGCTCAAATGACCTGGGAGCTATTGAAAAAATCGGGCGGTGTATTCGCCAAAAATGGTGATTTTTCATTCAAATATTCATGAAAAATAGAAATTCCACTAAAATCCAATAAAAACTGCTGTGTCTCATTCTACCAGTATAACAAGACATGTCGGCATTGATTTCGAGTCGATGGCTCAAATGACCTGGGAGCTATTGAAAAAATCGGGCAGTGTTTTCGCCAAAAATGGTGATTTTTTGACAACAATATTCATGAAAAATAGAAATTCCACTAAAATCCAATAAAAACTGCTGTGTCTCATTCTACCAGTATAACAAGACATGTCGGCATTGATTTGGAGTCGATGGCTCAAATCACCTGGGAGCTATTGAAAAAATCGGGCGGTGTATTCGCCAAAAATGATGATTTTTCATTCAAATATTCATGAAAAATAGAAATTCCACTAAAATCCAATAAAAACTGCTGTGTCTCATTCTACCAGTATAACAAGACATGTCGGCATTGATTTCGAGTCGATGGCTCAAATGACCTGGGAGCTATTGAAAAAATCGGGCGGTGTATTCGCCAAAAATGGTGATTTTTCATTCAAATATTCATGAAAAATAGAAATTCCACTAAAATCCAATAAAAACTGCTGTGTCTCATTCTACCAGTATAACAAGACATGTCGGCATTGATTTGGAGTCGATGGCTCAAATGACCTGGGAGCTATTGAAAAAATCGGGCGGTGTATTCGCCAAAAATGGTGATTTTTTGACAACAATATTCATGAAAAATAGAAATTCCACTAAAATCCAATAAAAACTGCTGTGTCTCATTCTACCAGTATAACAAGACATGTCGGCATTGATTTGGAGTCGATGGCTCAAATGACCTGGGAGCTATTGAAAAAATCGGGCGGTGTATTCGCCAAAAATGGTGATTTTTCATTCAAATATTCATGAAAAATAGAAATTCCACTAAAATCCAATAAAAACTGCTGTGTCTCATTCTACCAGTATAACAAGACATGTCGGCATTGATTTCGAGTCGATGGCTCAAATGACCTGGGAGCTATTGAAAAAATCGGGCGGTGTATTCGCCAAAAATGGTGATTTTTTGACAACAATATTCATGAAAAATAGAAATTCCACTAAAATCCAATAAAAACTGCTGTGTCTCATTCTACCAGTATAACAAGACATGTCGGCATTGATTTGGAGTCGATGGCTCAAATCACCTGGGAGCTATTGAAAAAATCGGGCGGTGTATTCGCCAAAAATGGTGATTTTTCATTCAAATATTCATGAAAAATAGAAATTCCACTAAAATCCAATAAAAACTGCTGTGTCTCATTCTACCAGTATAACAAGACATGTCGGCATTGATTTGGAGTCGATGGCTCAAATCACCTGGGAGCTATTGAAAAAATCGGGCGGTGTATTCGCCAAAAATGGTGATTTTTCATTCAAATATTCATGAAAAATAGAAATTCCACTAAAATCCAATAAAAACTGCTGTGTCTCATTCTACCAGTATAACAAGACATGTTGGCATTGATTTCGAGTCGATGGCTCAAATGACCTGGGAGCTATTGAAAAAATCGGGCGGTGTATTCGCCAAAAATGGTGATTTTTCATTCAAATATTCATGAAAAATAGAAATTCCACTAAAATCCAATAAAAACTGCTGTGTCTCATTCTACCAGTATAACAAGACATGTCGGCATTGATTTGGAGTCGATGGCTCAAATGACCTGGGAGCTATTGAAAAAATCGGGCGGTGTATTCGCCAAAAATGGTGATTTTTTGACAACAATATTCATGAAAAATAGAAATTCCACTAAAATCCAATAAAAACTGCTGTGTCTCATTCTACCAGTATAACAAGACATGTCGGCATTGATTTGGAGTCGATGGCTCAAATGACCTGGGAGCTATTGAAAAAATCGGACGGTGTATTCGCCAAAAATGGTGATTTTTCATTCAAATATTCATGAAAAATAGAAATTCCACTAAAATCCAATAAAAACTGCTGTGTCTCATTCTACCAGTATAACAAGACATGTCGGCATTGATTTGGAGTCGATGGCTCAAATGACCTGGGAGCTATTGAAAAAATCGGGCGGTGTATTCGCCAAAAATGGTGATTTTTTGACAACAATATTCATGAAAAATAGAAATTCCACTAAAATCCAATAAAAACTGCTGTGTCTCATTCTACCAGTATAACAATACATGTCGGCATTGATTTGGAGTCGATGGCTCAAATCACCTGGGAGCTATTGAAAAAATCGGGCGGTGTATTCGCCAAAAATGGTGATTTTTTGACAACAATATTCATGAAAAATAGAAATTCCACTAAAATCCAATAAAAACTGCTGTGTCTCATTCTACCAGTATAACAAGACATGTCGGCATTGATTTGGAGTCGATGGCTCAAATCACCTGGGAGCTATTGAAAAAATCGGGCGGTGTATTCACCAAAAATCGTGATTTTTCATTCAAATATTCATGAAAAATAGAAATTCCACTAAAATCCAATAAAAACTGCTGTGTCTCATTCTACCAGTATAACAAGACATGTCGGCATTGATTTCGAGTCGATGGCTCAAATGACCTGGGAGCTATTGAAAAAATCGGGCGGTGTATTCGCCAAAAATGGTGATTTTTCATTCAAATATTCATGAAAAATAGAAATTCCACTAAAATCCAATAAAAACTGCTGTGTCTCATTCTACCAGTATAACAAGACATGTCGGCATTGATTTCGAGTCGATGGCTCAAATGACCTGGGAGCTATTGAAAAAATCGGGCAGTGTTTTCGCCAAAAATGGTGATTTTTTGACAACAATATTCATGAAAAATAGAAATTCCACTAAAATCCAATAAAAACTGCTGTGTCTCATTCTACCAGTATAACAAGACATGTCGGCATTGATTTGGAGTCGATGGCTCAAATCACCTGGGAGCTATTGAAAAAATCGGGCGGTGTATTCGCCAAAAATGATGATTTTTCATTCAAATATTCATGAAAAATAGAAATTCCACTAAAATCCAATAAAAACTGCTGTGTCTCATTCTACCAGTATAACAAGACATGTCGGCATTGATTTGGAGTCGATGGCTCAAATGACCTGGGAGCTATTGAAAAAATCGGGCGGTGTATTCGCCAAAAATGGTGATTTTTCATTCAAATATTCATGAAAAATAGAAATTCCACTAAAATCCAATAAAAACTGCTGTGTCTCATTCTACCAGTATAACAAGACATGTTGGCATTGATTTCGAGTCGATGGCTCAAATGACCTGGGAGCTATTGAAAAAATCGGGCGGTGTATTCGCCAAAAATGGTGATTTTTCATTCAAATATTCATGAAAAATAGAAATTCCACTAAAATCCAATAAAAACTGCTGTGTCTCATTCTACCAGTATAACAAGACATGTCGGCATTGATTTGGAGTCGATGGCTCAAATGACCTGGGAGCTATTGAAAAAATCGGGCGGTGTATTCGCCAAAAATGGTGATTTTTTGACAACAATATTCATGAAAAATAGAAATTCCACTAAAATCCAATAAAAACTGCTGTGTCTCATTCTACCAGTATAACAAGACATGTCGGCATTGATTTGGAGTCGATGGCTCAAATCACCTGGGAGCTATTGAAAAAATCGGGCGGTGTATTCGCCAAAAATGGTGATTTTTCATTCAAATATTCATGAAAAATAGAAATTCCACTAAAATCCAATAAAAACTGCTGTGTCTCATTCTACCAGTATAACAAGACATGTTGGCATTGATTTCGAGTCGATGGCTCAAATGACCTGGGAGCTATTGAAAAAATCGGGCGGTGTATTCGCCAAAAATGGTGATTTTTCATTCAAATATTCATGAAAAATAGAAATTCCACTAAAATCCAATAAAAACTGCTGTGTCTCATTCTACCAGTATAACAAGACATGTCGGCATTGATTTGGAGTCGATGGCTCAAATGACCTGGGAGCTATTGAAAAAATCGGGCGGTGTATTCGCCAAAAATGGTGATTTTTTGACAACAATATTCATGAAAAATAGAAATTCCACTAAAATCCAATAAAAACTGCTGTGTCTCATTCTACCAGTATAACAAGACATGTCGGCATTGATTTGGAGTCGATGGCTCAAATGACCTGGGAGCTATTGAAAAAATCGGACGGTGTATTCGCCAAAAATGGTGATTTTTCATTCAAATATTCATGAAAAATAGAAATTCCACTAAAATCCAATAAAAACTGCTGTGTCTCATTCTACCAGTATAACAAGACATGTCGGCATTGATTTGGAGTCGATGGCTCAAATGACCTGGGAGCTATTGAAAAAATCGGGCGGTGTATTCGCCAAAAATGGTGATTTTTTGACAACAATATTCATGAAAAATAGAAATTCCACTAAAATCCAATAAAAACTGCTGTGTCTCATTCTACCAGTATAACAAGACATGTCGGCATTGATTTGGAGTCGATGGCTCAAATGACCTGGGAGCTATTGAAAAAATCGGACGGTGTATTCGCCAAAAATGGTGATTTTTCATTCAAATATTCATGAAAAATAGAAATTCCACTAAAATCCAATAAAAACTGCTGTGTCTCATTCTACCAGTATAACAAGACATGTCGGCATTGATTTGGAGTCGATGGCTCAAATGACCTGGGAGCTATTGAAAAAATCGGGCGGTGTATTCGCCAAAAATGGTGATTTTTTGACAACAATATTCATGAAAAATAGAAATTCCACTAAAATCCAATAAAAACTGCTGTGTCTCATTCTACCAGTATAACAATACATGTCGGCATTGATTTGGAGTCGATGGCTCAAATCACCTGGGAGCTATTGAAAAAATCGGGCGGTGTATTCGCCAAAAATGGTGATTTTTTGACAACAATATTCATGAAAAATAGAAATTCCACTAAAATCCAATAAAAACTGCTGTGTCTCATTCTACCAGTATAACAAGACATGTCGGCATTGATTTGGAGTCGATGGCTCAAATCACCTGGGAGCTATTGAAAAAATCGGGCGGTGTATTCACCAAAAATCGTGATTTTTCATTCAAATATTCATGAAAAATAGAAATTCCACTAAAATCCAATAAAAACTGCTGTGTCTCATTCTACCAGTATAACAAGACATGTCGGCATTGATTTCGAGTCGATGGCTCAAATGACCTGGGAGCTATTGAAAAAATCGGGCGGTGTATTCGCCAAAAATGGTGATTTTTCATTCAAATATTCATGAAAAATAGAAATTCCACTAAAATCCAATAAAAACTGCTGTGTCTCATTCTACCAGTATAACAAGACATGTCGGCATTGATTTCGAGTCGATGGCTCAAATGACCTGGGAGCTATTGAAAAAATCGGGCAGTGTTTTCGCCAAAAATGGTGATTTTTTGACAACAATATTCATGAAAAATAGAAATTCCACTAAAATCCAATAAAAACTGCTGTGTCTCATTCTACCAGTATAACAAGACATGTCGGCATTGATTTGGAGTCGATGGCTCAAATCACCTGGGAGCTATTGAAAAAATCGGGCGGTGTATTCGCCAAAAATGGTGATTTTTCATTCAAATATTCATGAAAAATAGAAATTCCACTAAAATCCAATAAAAACTGCTGTGTCTCATTCTACCAGTATAACAAGACATGTCGGCATTGATGTCGAGTCGATGGCTCAAATGACCTGGGAGCTATTGAAAAAATCGGGCGGTGTATTCGCCAAAAATGGTGATTTTTCATTCAAATATTCATGAAAAATAGAAATTCCACTAAAATCCAATAAAAACTGCTGTGTCTCATTCTACCAGTATAACAAGACATGTTGGCATTGATTTCGAGTCGATGGCTCAAATGACCTGGGAGCTATTGAAAAAATCGGGCGGTGTATTCGCCAAAAATGGTGATTTTTCATTCAAATATTCATGAAAAATAGAAATTCCACTAAAATCCAATAAAAACTGCTGTGTCTCATTCTACCAGTATAACAAGACATGTCGGCATTGATTTGGAGTCGATGGCTCAAATGACCTGGGAGCTATTGAAAAAATCGGGCGGTGTATTCGCCAAAAATGGTGATTTTTTGACAACAATATTCATGAAAAATAGAAATTCCACTAAAATCCAATAAAAACTGCTGTGTCTCATTCTACCAGTATAACAAGACATGTCGGCATTGATTTGGAGTCGATGGCTCAAATGACCTGGGAGCTATTGAAAAAATCGGACGGTGTATTCGCCAAAAATGGTGATTTTTCATTCAAATATTCATGAAAAATAGAAATTCCACTAAAATCCAATAAAAACTGCTGTGTCTCATTCTACCAGTATAACAAGACATGTCGGCATTGATTTGGAGTCGATGGCTCAAATGACCTGGGAGCTATTGAAAAAATCGGGCGGTGTATTCGCCAAAAATGGTGATTTTTTGACAACAATATTCATGAAAAATAGAAATTCCACTAAAATCCAATAAAAACTGCTGTGTCTCATTCTACCAGTATAACAATACATGTCGGCATTGATTTGGAGTCGATGGCTCAAATCACCTGGGAGCTATTGAAAAAATCGGGCGGTGTATTCGCCAAAAATGGTGATTTTTTGACAACAATATTCATGAAAAATAGAAATTCCACTAAAATCCAATAAAAACTGCTGTGTCTCATTCTACCAGTATAACAAGACATGTCGGCATTGATTTGGAGTCGATGGCTCAAATCACCTGGGAGCTATTGAAAAAATCGGGCGGTGTATTCACCAAAAATCGTGATTTTTCATTCAAATATTCATGAAAAATAGAAATTCCACTAAAATCCAATAAAAACTGCTGTGTCTCATTCTACCAGTATAACAAGACATGTCGGCATTGATTTCGAGTCGATGGCTCAAATGACCTGGGAGCTATTGAAAAAATCGGGCGGTGTATTCGCCAAAAATGGTGATTTTTCATTCAAATATTCATGAAAAATAGAAATTCCACTAAAATCCAATAAAAACTGCTGTGTCTCATTCTACCAGTATAACAAGACATGTCGGCATTGATTTCGAGTCGATGGCTCAAATGACCTGGGAGCTATTGAAAAAATCGGGCAGTGTTTTCGCCAAAAATGGTGATTTTTTGACAACAATATTCATGAAAAATAGAAATTCCACTAAAATCCAATAAAAACTGCTGTGTCTCATTCTACCAGTATAACAAGACATGTTGGCATTGATTTCGAGTCGATGGCTCAAATGACCTGGGAGCTATTGAAAAAATCGGGCGGTGTATTCGCCAAAAATGGTGATTTTTCATTCAAATATTCATGAAAAATAGAAATTCCACTAAAATCCAATAAAAACTGCTGTGTCTCATTCTACCAGTATAACAAGACATGTCGGCATTGATTTGGAGTCGATGGCTCAAATGACCTGGGAGCTATTGAAAAAATCGGGCGGTGTATTCGCCAAAAATGGTGATTTTTTGACAACAATATTCATGAAAAATAGAAATTCCACTAAAATCCAATAAAAACTGCTGTGTCTCATTCTACCAGTATAACAAGACATGTCGGCATTGATTTGGAGTCGATGGCTCAAATGACCTGGGAGCTATTGAAAAAATTGGGCGGTGTATTCGCCAAAAATGGTGATTTTTCATTCAAATATTCATGAAAAATAGAAATTCCACTAAAATCCAATAAAAACTGCTGTGTCTCATTCTACCAGTATAACAAGACATGTCGGCATTGATTTCGAGTCGATGGCTCAAATGACCTGGGAGCTATTGAAAAAATCGGGCGGTGTTTTCGCCAAAAATGGTGATTTTTTGACAACAATATTCATGAAAAATAGAAATTCCACTAAAATCCAATAAAAACTGCTGTGTCTCATTCTACCAGTATAACAAGACATGTCGGCATTGATTTGGAGTCGATGGCTCAAATGACCTGGGAGCTATTGAAAAAATCGGGCGGTGTATTCGCCAAAAATGGTGATTTTTCATTCAAATATTCATGAAAAATAGAAATTCCACTAAAATCCAATAAAAACTGCTGTGTCTCATTCTACCAGTATAACAAGACATGTCGGCATTGATTTGGAGTCGATGGCTCAAATGACCTGGGAGCTATTGAAAAAATCGGGCGGTGTATTCGCCAAAAATGGTGATTTTTCATTCAAATATTCATGAAAAATAGAAATTCCACTAAAATCCAATAAAAACTGCTGTGTCTCATTCTACCAGTATAACAAGACATGTCGGCATTGATTTGGAGTCGATGGCTCAAATGACCTGGGAGCTATTGAAAAAATCGGGCGGTGTATTCGCCAAAAATGGTGATTTTTCATTCAAATATTCATGAAAAATAGAAATTCCACTAAAATCCAATAAAAACTGCTGTGTCTCATTCTACCAGTATAACAAGACATGTCGGCATTGATTTCGAGTCGATGGCTCAAATGACCTGGGAGCTATTGAAAAAATCGGGCGGTGTTTTCGCCAAAAATGGTGATTTTTTGACAACAATATTCATGAAAAATAGAAATTCCACTAAAATCCAATAAAAACTGCTGTGTCTCATTCTACCAGTATAACAAGACATGTCGGCATTGATTTGGAGTCGATGGCTCAAATCACCTGGGAGCTATTGAAAAAATCGGGCGGTGTATTCGCCAAAAATGGTGATTTTTCATTCAAATATTCATGAAAAATAGAAATTCCACTAAAATCCAATAAAAACTGCTGTGTCTCATTCTACCAGTATAACAAGACATGTCGGCATTGATTTGGAGTCGATGGCTCAAATGACCTGGGAGCTATTGAAAAAATCGGGCGGTGTATTCGCCTAAAATGGTGATTTTTTGACAACAATATTCATGAAAAATAGAAATTCCACTAAAATCCAATAAAAACTGCTGTGTCTCATTCTACCAGTATAACAATACATGTCGGCATTGATTTGGAGTCGATGGCTCAAATCACCTGGGAGCTATTGAAAAAATCGGGCGGTGTATTCGCCAAAAATGGTGATTTTTTGACAACAATATTCATGAAAAATAGAAATTCCACTAAAATCCAATAAAAACTGCTGTGTCTCATTCTACCAGTATAACAAGACATGTCGGCATTGATTTGGAGTCGATGGCTCAAATCACCTGGGAGCTATTGAAAAAATCGGGCGGTGTATTCACCAAAAATCGTGATTTTTCATTCAAATATTCATGAAAAATAGAAATTCCACTAAAATCCAATAAAAACTGCTGTGTCTCATTCTACCAGTATAACAAGACATGTCGGCATTGATTTCGAGTCGATGGCTCAAATGACCTGGGAGCTATTGAAAAAATCGGGCGGTGTATTCGCCAAAAATGGTGATTTTTCATTCAAATATTCATGAAAAATAGAAATTCCACTAAAATCCAATAAAAACTGCTGTGTCTCATTCTACCAGTATAACAAGACATGTCGGCATTGATTTCGAGTCGATGGCTCAAATGACCTGGGAGCTATTGAAAAAATCGGGCAGTGTTTTCGCCAAAAATGGTGATTTTTTGACAACAATATTCATGAAAAATAGAAATTCCACTAAAATCCAATAAAAACTGCTGTGTCTCATTCTACCAGTATAACAAGACATGTCGGCATTGATTTGGAGTCGATGGCTCAAATCACCTGGGAGCTATTGAAAAAATCGGGCGGTGTATTCGCCAAAAATGATGATTTTTCATTCAAATATTCATGAAAAATAGAAATTCCACTAAAATCCAATAAAAACTGCTGTGTCTCATTCTACCAGTATAACAAGACATGTCGGCATTGATTTCGAGTCGATGGCTCAAATGACCTGGGAGCTATTGAAAAAATCGGGCGGTGTATTCGCCAAAAATGGTGATTTTTCATTCAAATATTCATGAAAAATAGAAATTCCACTAAAATCCAATAAAAACTGCTGTGTCTCATTCTACCAGTATAACAAGACATGTCGGCATTGATTTGGAGTCGATGGCTCAAATGACCTGGGAGCTATTGAAAAAATCGGGCGGTGTATTCGCCAAAAATGGTGATTTTTTGACAACAATATTCATGAAAAATAGAAATTCCACTAAAATCCAATAAAAACTGCTGTGTCTCATTCTACCAGTATAACAAGACATGTCGGCATTGATTTGGAGTCGATGGCTCAAATGACCTGGGAGCTATTGAAAAAATCGGGCGGTGTATTCGCCAAAAATGGTGATTTTTCATTCAAATATTCATGAAAAATAGAAATTCCACTAAAATCCAATAAAAACTGCTGTGTCTCATTCTACCAGTATAACAAGACATGTCGGCATTGATTTCGAGTCGATGGCTCAAATGACCTGGGAGCTATTGAAAAAATCGGGCGGTGTATTCGCCAAAAATGGTGATTTTTTGACAACAATATTCATGAAAAATAGAAATTCCACTAAAATCCAATAAAAACTGCTGTGTCTCATTCTACCAGTATAACAAGACATGTCGGCATTGATTTCGAGTCGATGGCTCAAATCACCTGGGAGCTATTGAAAAAATCGGGCGGTGTATTCGCCAAAAATGGTGATTTTTCATTCAAATATTCATGAAAAATAGAAATTCCACTAAAATCCAATAAAAACTGCTGTGTCTCATTCTACCAGTATAACAAGACATGTCGGCATTGATTTGGAGTCGATGGCTCAAATCACCTGGGAGCTATTGAAAAAATCGGGCGGTGTATTCGCCAAAAATGGTGATTTTTCATTCAAATATTCATGAAAAATAGAAATTCCACTAAAATCCAATAAAAACTGCTGTGTCTCATTCTACCAGTATAACAAGACATGTTGGCATTGATTTCGAGTCGATGGCTCAAATGACCTGGGAGCTATTGAAAAAATCGGGCGGTGTATTCGCCAAAAATGGTGATTTTTCATTCAAATATTCATGAAAAATAGAAATTCCACTAAAATCCAATAAAAACTGCTGTGTCTCATTCTACCAGTATAACAAGACATGTCGGCATTGATTTGGAGTCGATGGCTCAAATGACCTGGGAGCTATTGAAAAAATCGGGCGGTGTATTCGCCAAAAATGGTGATTTTTTGACAACAATATTCATGAAAAATAGAAATTCCACTAAAATCCAATAAAAACTGCTGTGTCTCATTCTACCAGTATAACAAGACATGTCGGCATTGATTTGGAGTCGATGGCTCAAATGACCTGGGAGCTATTGAAAAAATCGGACGGTGTATTCGCCAAAAATGGTGATTTTTCATTCAAATATTCATGAAAAATAGAAATTCCACTAAAATCCAATAAAAACTGCTGTGTCTCATTCTACCAGTATAACAAGACATGTCGGCATTGATTTGGAGTCGATGGCTCAAATGACCTGGGAGCTATTGAAAAAATCGGGCAGTGTATTCGCCAAAAATGGTGATTTTTTGACAACAATATTCATGAAAAATAGAAATTCCACTAAAATCCAATAAAAACTGCTGTGTCTCATTCTACCAGTATAACAATACATGTCGGCATTGATTTGGAGTCGATGGCTCAAATCACCTGGGAGCTATTGAAAAAATCGGGCGGTGTATTCGCCAAAAATGGTGATTTTTTGACAACAATATTCATGAAAAATAGAAATTCCACTAAAATCCAATAAAAACTGCTGTGTCTCATTCTACCAGTATAACAAGACATGTCGGCATTGATTTGGAGTCGATGGCTCAAATCACCTGGGAGCTATTGAAAAAATCGGGCGGTGTATTCGCCAAAAATCGTGATTTTTCATTCAAATATTCATGAAAAATAGAAATTCCACTAAAATCCAATAAAAACTGCTGTGTCTCATTCTACCAGTATAACAAGACATGTCGGCATTGATTTCGAGTCGATGGCTCAAATGACCTGGGAGCTATTGAAAAAATCGGGCGGTGTATTCGCCAAAAATGGTGATTTTTCATTCAAATATTCATGAAAAATAGAAATTCCACTAAAATCCAATAAAAACTGCTGTGTCTCATTCTACCAGTATAACAAGACATGTCGGCATTGATTTCGAGTCGATGGCTCAAATGACCTGGGAGCTATTGAAAAAATCGGGCAGTGTTTTCGCCAAAAATGGTGATTTTTTGACAACAATATTCATGAAAAATAGAAATTCCACTAAAATCCAATAAAAACTGCTGTGTCTCATTCTACCAGTATAACAAGACATGTCGGCATTGATTTGGAGTCGATGGCTCAAATCACCTGGGAGCTATTGAAAAAATCGGGCGGTGTATTCGCCAAAAATGATGATTTTTCATTCAAATATTCATGAAAAATAGAAATTCCACTAAAATCCAATAAAAACTGCTGTGTCTCATTCTACCAGTATAACAAGACATGTCGGCATTGATTTGGAGTCGATGGCTCAAATGACCTGGGAGCTATTGAAAAAATCGGGCGGTGTATTCGCCAAAAATGGTGATTTTTCATTCAAATATTCATGAAAAATAGAAATTCCACTAAAATCCAATAAAAACTGCTGTGTCTCATTCTACCAGTATAACAAGACATGTTGGCATTGATTTCGAGTCGATGGCTCAAATGACCTGGGAGCTATTGAAAAAATCGGGCGGTGTATTCGCCAAAAATGGTGATTTTTCATTCAAATATTCATGAAAAATAGAAATTCCACTAAAATCCAATAAAAACTGCTGTGTCTCATTCTACCAGTATAACAAGACATGTCGGCATTGATTTGGAGTCGATGGCTCAAATGACCTGGGAGCTATTGAAAAAATCGGGCGGTGTATTCGCCAAAAATGGTGATTTTTTGACAACAATATTCATGAAAAATAGAAATTCCACTAAAATCCAATAAAAACTGCTGTGTCTCATTCTACCAGTATAACAAGACATGTCGGCATTGATTTGGAGTCGATGGCTCAAATGACCTGGGAGCTATTGAAAAAATCGGGCGGTGTATTCGCCAAAAATGGTGATTTTTCATTCAAATATTCATGAAAAATAGAAATTCCACTAAAATCCAATAAAAACTGCTGTGTCTCATTCTACCAGTATAACAAGACATGTCGGCATTGATTTCGAGTCGATGGCTCAAATGACCTGGGAGCTATTGAAAAAATCGGGCGGTATATTCGCCAAAAATGGTGATTTTTTGACAACAATATTCATGAAAAATAGAAATTCCACTAAAATCCAATAAAAACTGCTGTGTCTCATTCTACCAGTATAACAAGACATGTCGGCATTGATTTGGAGTCGATGGCTCAAATCACCTGGGAGCTATTGAAAAAATCGGGCGGTGTATTCGCCAAAAATGGTGATTTTTCATTCAAATATTCATGAAAAATAGAAATTCCACTAAAATCCAATAAAAACTGCTGTGTCTCATTCTACCAGTATAACAAGACATGTCGGCATTGATTTGGAGTCGATGGCTCAAATCACCTGGGAGCTATTGAAAAAATCGGGCGGTGTATTCGCCAAAAATGGTGATTTTTCATTCAAATATTCATGAAAAATAGAAATTCCACTAAAATCCAATAAAAACTGCTGTGTCTCATTCTACCAGTATAACAAGACATGTTGGCATTGATTTCGAGTCGATGGCTCAAATGACCTGGGAGCTATTGAAAAAATCGGGCGGTGTATTCGCCAAAAATGGTGATTTTTCATTCAAATATTCATGAAAAATAGAAATTCCACTAAAATCCAATAAAAACTGCTGTGTCTCATTCTACCAGTATAACAAGACATGTCGGCATTGATTTGGAGTCGATGGCTCAAATGACCTGGGAGCTATTGAAAAAATCGGGCGGTGTATTCGCCAAAAATGGTGATTTTTTGACAACAATATTCATGAAAAATAGAAATTCCACTAAAATCCAATAAAAACTGCTGTGTCTCATTCTACCAGTATAACAAGACATGTCGGCATTGATTTGGAGTCGATGGCTCAAATGACCTGGGAGCTATTGAAAAAATCGGACGGTGTATTCGCCAAAAATGGTGATTTTTCATTCAAATATTCATGAAAAATAGAAATTCCACTAAAATCCAATAAAAACTGCTGTGTCTCATTCTACCAGTATAACAAGACATGTCGGCATTGATTTGGAGTCGATGGCTCAAATGACCTGGGAGCTATTGAAAAAATCGGGCGGTGTATTCGCCAAAAATGGTGATTTTTTGACAACAATATTCATGAAAAATAGAAATTCCACTAAAATCCAATAAAAACTGCTGTGTCTCATTCTACCAGTATAACAATACATGTCGGCATTGATTTGGAGTCGATGGCTCAAATCACCTGGGAGCTATTGAAAAAATCGGGCGGTGTATTCGCCAAAAATGGTGATTTTTTGACAACAATATTCATGAAAAATAGAAATTCCACTAAAATCCAATAAAAACTGCTGTGTCTCATTCTACCAGTATAACAAGACATGTCGGCATTGATTTGGAGTCGATGGCTCAAATCACCTGGGAGCTATTGAAAAAATCGGGCGGTGTATTCACCAAAAATCGTGATTTTTCATTCAAATATTCATGAAAAATAGAAATTCCACTAAAATCCAATAAAAACTGCTGTGTCTCATTCTACCAGTATAACAAGACATGTCGGCATTGATTTCGAGTCGATGGCTCAAATGACCTGGGAGCTATTGAAAAAATCGGGCGGTGTATTCGCCAAAAATGGTGATTTTTCATTCAAATATTCATGAAAAATAGAAATTCCACTAAAATCCAATAAAAACTGCTGTGTCTCATTCTACCAGTATAACAAGACATGTCGGCATTGATTTCGAGTCGATGGCTCAAATGACCTGGGAGCTATTGAAAAAATCGGGCAGTGTTTTCGCCAAAAATGGTGATTTTTTGACAACAATATTCATGAAAAATAGAAATTCCACTAAAATCCAATAAAAACTGCTGTGTCTCATTCTACCAGTATAACAAGACATGTCGGCATTGATTTGGAGTCGATGGCTCAAATCACCTGGGAGCTATTGAAAAAATCGGGCGGTGTATTCGCCAAAAATGGTGATTTTTCATTCAAATATTCATGAAAAATAGAAATTCCACTAAAATCCAATAAAAACTGCTGTGTCTCATTCTACCAGTATAACAAGACATGTCGGCATTGATGTCGAGTCGATGGCTCAAATGACCTGGGAGCTATTGAAAAAATCGGGCGGTGTATTCGCCAAAAATGGTGATTTTTCATTCAAATATTCATGAAAAATAGAAATTCCACTAAAATCCAATAAAAACTGCTGTGTCTCATTCTACCAGTATAACAAGACATGTTGGCATTGATTTCGAGTCGATGGCTCAAATGACCTGGGAGCTATTGAAAAAATCGGGCGGTGTATTCGCCAAAAATGGTGATTTTTCATTCAAATATTCATGAAAAATAGAAATTCCACTAAAATCCAATAAAAACTGCTGTGTCTCATTCTACCAGTATAACAAGACATGTCGGCATTGATTTGGAGTCGATGGCTCAAATGACCTGGGAGCTATTGAAAAAATCGGGCGGTGTATTCGCCAAAAATGGTGATTTTTTGACAACAATATTCATGAAAAATAGAAATTCCACTAAAATCCAATAAAAACTGCTGTGTCTCATTCTACCAGTATAACAAGACATGTCGGCATTGATTTGGAGTCGATGGCTCAAATCACCTGGGAGCTATTGAAAAAATCGGGCGGTGTATTCACCAAAAATCGTGATTTTTCATTCAAATATTCATGAAAAATAGAAATTCCACTAAAATCCAATAAAAACTGCTGTGTCTCATTCTACCAGTATAACAAGACATGTCGGCATTGATTTCGAGTCGATGGCTCAAATGACCTGGGAGCTATTGAAAAAATCGGGCGGTGTATTCGCCAAAAATGGTGATTTTTCATTCAAATATTCATGAAAAATAGAAATTCCACTAAAATCCAATAAAAACTGCTGTGTCTCATTCTACCAGTATAACAAGACATGTCGGCATTGATTTCGAGTCGATGGCTCAAATGACCTGGGAGCTATTGAAAAAATCGGGCAGTGTTTTCGCCAAAAATGGTGATTTTTTGACAACAATATTCATGAAAAATAGAAATTCCACTAAAATCCAATAAAAACTGCTGTGTCTCATTCTACCAGTATAACAAGACATGTCGGCATTGATTTGGAGTCGATGGCTCAAATCACCTGGGAGCTATTGAAAAAATCGGGCGGTGTATTCGCCAAAAATGGTGATTTTTCATTCAAATATTCATGAAAAATAGAAATTCCACTAAAATCCAATAAAAACTGCTGTGTCTCATTCTACCAGTATAACAATACATGTCGGCATTGATTTGGAGTCGATGGCTCAAATCACCTGGGAGCTATTGAAAAAATCGGGCGGTGTATTCGCCAAAAATGGTGATTTTTTGACAACAATATTCATGAAAAATAGAAATTCCACTAAAATCCAATAAAAACTGCTGTGTCTCATTCTACCAGTATAACAAGACATGTCGGCATTGATTTGGAGTCGATGGCTCAAATCACCTGGGAGCTATTGAAAAAATCGGGCGGTGTATTCACCAAAAATCGTGATTTTTCATTCAAATATTCATGAAAAATAGAAATTCCACTAAAATCCAATAAAAACTGCTGTGTCTCATTCTACCAGTATAACAAGACATGTCGGCATTGATTTGGAGTCGATGGCTCAAATGACCTGGGAGCTATTGAAAAAATCGGGCGGTGTATTCGCCAAAAATGGTGATTTTTCATTCAAATATTCATGAAAAATAGAAATTCCACTAAAATCCAATAAAAACTGCTGTGTCTCATTCTACCAGTATAACAAGACATGTCGGCATTGATTTCGAGTCGATGGCTCAAATGACCTGGGAGCTATTGAAAAAATCGGGCAGTGTTTTCGCCAAAAATGGTGATTTTTTGACAACAATATTCATGAAAAATAGAAATTCCACTAAAATCCAATAAAAACTGCTGTGTCTCATTCTACCAGTATAACAAGACATGTCGGCATTGATTTGGAGTCGATGGCTCAAATCACCTGGGAGCTATTGAAAAAATCGGGCGGTGTATTCGCCAAAAATGGTGATTTTTCATTCAAATATTCATGAAAAATAGAAATTCCACTAAAATCCAATAAAAACTGCTGTGTCTCATTCTACCAGTATAACAAGACATGTCGGCATTGATTTCGAGTCGATGGCTCAAATGACCTGGGAGCTATTGAAAAAATCGGGCGGTGTATTCTCCAAAAATGGTGATTTTTCATTCAAATATTCATGAAAAATAGAAATTCCACTAAAATCCAATAAAAACTGCTGTGTCTCATTCTACCAGTATAACAAGACATGTTGGCATTGATTTCGAGTCGATGGCTCAAATGACCTGGGAGCTATTGAAAAAATCGGGCGGTGTATTCGCCAAAAATGGTGATTTTTCATTCAAATATTCATGAAAAATAGAAATTCCACTAAAATCCAATAAAAACTGCTGTGTCTCATTCTACCAGTATAACAAGACATGTCGGCATTGATTTGGAGTCGATGGCTCAAATGACCTGGGAGCTATTGAAAAAATCGGGCGGTGTATTCGCCAAAAATGGTGATTTTTTGACAACAATATTCATGAAAAATAGAAATTCCACTAAAATCCAATAAAAACTGCTGTGTCTCATTCTACCAGTATAACAAGACATGTCGGCATTGATTTGGAGTCGATGGCTCAAATGACCTGGGAGCTATTGAAAAAATCGGGCGGTGTATTCGCCAAAAATGGTGATTTTTCATTCAAATATTCATGAAAAATAGAAATTCCACTAAAATCCAATAAAAACTGCTGTGTCTCATTCTACCAGTATAACAAGACATGTCGGCATTGATTTGGAGTCGATGGCTCAAATGACCTGGGAGCTATTGAAAAAATCGGGCGGTGTATTCGCCAAAAATGGTGATTTTTTGACAACAATATTCATGAAAAATAGAAATTCCACTAAAATCCAATAAAAACTGCTGTGTCTCATTCTACCAGTATAACAAGACATGTCGGCATTGATTTGGAGTCGATGGCTCAAATCACCTGGGAGCTATTGAAAAAATCGGGCGGTGTATTCGCCAAAAATGGTGATTTTTCATTCAAATATTCATGAAAAATAGAAATTCCACTAAAATCCAATAAAAACTGCTGTGTCTCATTCTACCAGTATAACAAGACATGTCGGCATTGATTTGGAGTCGATGGCTCAAATCACCTGGGAGCTATTGAAAAAATCGGGCGGTGTTTTCGCCAAAAATGGTGATTTTTTGACAACAATATTCATGAAAAATAGAAATTCCACTAAAATCCAATAAAAACTGCTGTGTCTCATTCTACCAGTATAACAAGACATGTCGGCATTGATTTGGAGTCGATGGCTCAAATCACCTGGGAGCTATTGAAAAAATCGGGCGGTGTATTCGCCAAAAATGGTGATTTTTCATTCAAATATTCATGAAAAATAGAAATTCCACTAAAATCCAATAAAAACTGCTGTGTCTCATTCTACCAGTATAACAAGACATGTCGGCATTGATTTGGAGTCGATGGCTCAAATGACCTGGGAGCTATTGAAAAAATCGGGCGGTGTTTTCGCCAAAAATGGTGATTTTTTGACAACAATATTCATGAAAAATAGAAATTCCACTAAAATCCAATAAAAACTGCTGTGTCTCATTCTACCAGTATAACAAGACATGTCGGCATTGATTTGGAGTCGATGGCTCAAATCACCTGGGAGCTATTGAAAAAATCGGGCGGTGTATTCGCCAAAAATGGTGATTTTTCATTCAAATATTCATGAAAAATAGAAATTCCACTAAAATCCAATAAAAACTGCTGTGTCTCATTCTACCAGTATAACAAGACATGTCGGCATTGATTTGGAGTCGATGGCTCAAATGACCTGGGAGCTATTGAAAAAATCGGGCGGTGTATTCGCCAAAAATGGTGATTTTTTGACAACAATATTCATGAAAAATAGAAATTCCACTAAAATCCAATAAAAACTGCTGTGTCTCATTCTACCAGTATAACAAGACATGTCGGCATTGATTTCGAGTCGATGGCTCAAATGACCTGGGAGCTATTGAAAAAATCGGGCGGTGTATTCGCCAAAAATGGTGATTTTTCATTCAAATATTCATGAAAAATAGAAATTCCACTAAAATCCAATAAAAACTGCTGTGTCTCATTCTACCAGTATAACAAGACATGTCGGCATTGATTTGGAGTCGATGGCTCAAATGACCTGGGAGCTATTGAAAAAATCGGGCGGTGTATTCGCCAAAAATGGTGATTTTTCATTCAAATATTCATGAAAAATAGAAATTCCACTAAAATCCAATAAAAACTGCTGTGTCTCATTCTACCAGTATAACAAGACATGTCGGCATTGATTTGGAGTCGATGGCTCAAATGACCTGGGAGCTATTGAAAAAATCGGGCGGTGTTTTCGCCAAAAATGGTGATTTTTTGACAACAATATTCATGAAAAATAGAAATTCCACTAAAATCCAATAAAAACTGCTGTGTCTCATTCTACCAGTATAACAAGACATGTCGGCATTGATTTGGAGTCGATGGCTCAAATGACCTGGGAGCTATTGAAAAAATCGGGCGGTGTATTCGCCAAAAATGGTGATTTTTCATTCAAATATTCATGAAAAATAGAAATTCCACTAAAATCCAATAAAAACTGCTGTGTCTCATTCTACCAGTATAACAAGACATGTCGGCATTGATTTCGAGTCGATGGCTCAAATGACCTGGGAGCTATTGAAAAAATCGGGCGGTGTATTCGCCAAAAATGGTGATTTTTCATTCAAATATTCATGAAAAATAGAAATTCCACTAAAATCCAATAAAAACTGCTGTGTCTCATTCTACCAGTATAACAAGACATGTTGGCATTGATTTCGAGTCGATGGCTCAAATGACCTGGGAGCTATTGAAAAAATCGGGCGGTGTATTCGCCAAAAATGGTGATTTTTCATTCAAATATTCATGAAAAATAGAAATTCCACTAAAATCCAATAAAAACTGCTGTGTCTCATTCTACCAGTATAACAAGACATGTCGGCATTGATTTGGAGTCGATGGCTCAAATGACCTGGGAGCTATTGAAAAAATCGGGCGGTGTATTCGCCAAAAATGGTGATTTTTTGACAACAATATTCATGAAAAATAGAAATTCCACTAAAATCCAATAAAAACTGCTGTGTCTCATTCTACCAGTATAACAAGACATGTCGGCATTGATTTCGAGTCGATGGCTCAAATGACCTGGGAGCTATTGAAAAAATCGGGCGGTGTATTCGCCAAAAATGGTGATTTTTCATTCAAATATTCATGAAAAATAGAAATTCCACTAAAATCCAATAAAAACTGCTGTGTCTCATTCTACCAGTATAACAAGACATGTCGGCATTGATTTGGAGTCGATGGCTCAAATGACCTGGGAGCTATTGAAAAAATCGGGCGGTGTATTCGCCAAAAATGGTGATTTTTTGACAACAATATTCATGAAAAATAGAAATTCCACTAAAATCCAATAAAAACTGCTGTGTCTCATTCTACCAGTATAACAAGACATGTCGGCATTGATTTGGAGTCGATGGCTCAAATCACCGGGGAGCTATTGAAAAAATCGGGCGGTGTATTCGCCAAAAATGGTGATTTTTTGACAACAATATTCATGAAAAATAGAAATTCCACTAAAATCCAATAAAAACTGCTGTGTCTCATTCTACCAGTATAACAAGACATGTCGGCATTGATTTGGAGTCGATGGCTCAAATCACCTGGGAGCTATTGAAAAAATCGGGCGGTGTATTCACCAAAAATCGTGATTTTTCATTCAAATATTCATGAAAAATAGAAATTCCACTAAAATCCAATAAAAACTGCTGTGTCTCATTCTACCAGTATAACAAGACATGTCGGCATTGATTTGGAGTCGATGGCTCAAATGACCTGGGAGCTATTGAAAAAATCGGGCGGTGTATTCGCCAAAAATGGTGATTTTTTGACAACAATATTCATGAAAAATAGAAATTCCACTAAAATCCAATAAAAACTGCTGTGTCTCATTCTACCAGTATAACAAGACATGTCGGCATTGATTTGGAGTCGATGGCTCAAATCACCTGGGAGCTATTGAAAAAATCGGGCGGTGTATTCACCAAAAATCGTGATTTTTCATTCAAATATTCATGAAAAATAGAAATTCCACTAAAATCCAATAAAAACTGCTGTGTCTCATTCTACCAGTATAACAAGACATGTCGGCATTGATTTCGAGTCGATGGCTCAAATGACCTGGGAGCTATTGAAAAAATCGGGCGGTGTATTCGCCAAAAATGGTGATTTTTCATTCAAATATTCATGAAAAATAGAAATTCCACTAAAATCCAATAAAAACTGCTGTGTCTCATTCTACCAGTATAACAAGACATGTCGGCATTGATTTCGAGTCGATGGCTCAAATGGCCTGGGAGCTATTGAAAAAATCGGGCGGTGTTTTCGCCAAAAATGGTGATGTTTTGACAACAATATTCATGAAAAATAGAAATTCCACTAAAATCCAATAAAAACTGCTGTGTCTCATTCTACCAGTATAACAAGACATGTCGGCATTGATTTGGAGTCGATGGCTCAAATCACCTGGGAGCTATTGAAAAAATCGGGCGGTGTATTCGCCAAAAATGGTGATTTTTCATTCAAATATTCATGAAAAATAGAAATTCCACTAAAATCCAATAAAAACTGCTGTGTCTCATTCTACCAGTATAACAAGACATGTCGGCATTGATTTGGAGTCGATGGCTCAAATGACCTGGGAGCTATTGAAAAAATCGGGCGGTGTATTCGCCAAAAATGGTGATTTTTCATTCAAATATTCATGAAAAATAGAAATTCCACTAAAATCCAATAAAAACTGCTGTGTCTCATTCTACCAGTATAACAAGACATGTTGGCATTGATTTCGAGTCGATGGCTCAAATGACCTGGGAGCTATTGAAAAAATCGGGCGGTGTATTCGCCAAAAATGGTGATTTTTCATTCAAATATTCATGAAAAATAGAAATTCCAGTAAAATCCAATAAAAACTGCTGTGTCTCATTCTACCAGTATAACAAGACATGTCGGCATTGATTTCGAGTCGATGGCTCAAATCACCTGGGAGCTATTGAAAAAATCGGGCGGTGTATTCGCCAAAAATGGTGATTTTTTGACAACAATATTCATGAAAAATAGAAATTCCACTAAAATCCAATAAAAACTGCTGTGTCTCATTCTACCAGTATAACAAGACATGTCGGCATTGATTTGGAGTCGATGGCTCAAATGACCTGGGAGCTATTGAAAAAATCGGGCGGTGTATTCGCCAAAAATGGTGATTTTTTGACAACAATATTCATGAAAAATAGAAATTCCACTAAAATCCAATAAAAACTGCTGTGTCTCATTCTACCAGTATAACAAGACATGTCGGCATTGATTTGGAGTCGATGGCTCAAATCACCTGGGAGCTATTGAAAAAATCGGGCGGTGTATTCGCCAAAAATGGTGATTTTTCATTCAAATATTCATGAAAAATAGAAATTCCACTAAAATCCAATAAAAACTGCTGTGTCTCATTCTACCAGTATAACAAGACATGTCGGCATTGATTTGGAGTCGATGGCTCAAATGACCTGGGAGCTATTGAAAAAATCGGGCGGTGTATTCGCCAAAAATGGTGATTTTTCATTCAAATATTCATGAAAAATAGAAATTCCACTAAAATCCAATAAAAACTGCTGTGTCTCATTCTACCAGTATAACAAGACATGTCGGCATTGATTTGGAGTCGATGGCTCAAATGACCTGGGAGCTATTGAAAAAATCGGGCGGTGTATTCGCCAAAAATGGTGATTTTTCATTCAAATATTCATGAAAAATAGAAATTCCACTAAAATCCAATAAAAACTGCTGTGTCTCATTCTACCAGTATAACAAGACATGTCGGCATTGATTTCGAGTCGATGGCTCAAATGACCTGGGAGCTATTGAAAAAATCGGGCGGTGTATTCGCCAAAAATGGTGATTTTTCATTCAAATATTCATGAAAAATAGAAATTCCACTAAAATCCAATAAAAACTGCTGTGTCTCATTCTACCAGTATAACAAGACATGTCGGCATTGATTTGGAGTCGATGGCTCAAATGACCTGGGAGCTATTGAAAAAATCGGGCGGTGTATTCGCCAAAAATGGTGATTTTTCATTCAAATATTCATGAAAAATAGAAATTCCACTAAAATCCAATAAAAACTGCTGTGTCTCATTCTACCAGTATAACAAGACATGTCGGCATTGATTTCGAGTCGATGGCTCAAATGACCTGGGAGCTATTGAAAAAATCGGGCGGTGTATTCGCCAAAAATGGTGATTTTTTGACAACAATATTCATGAAAAAAAGAAATTCCACTAAAATCCAATAAAAACTGCTGTGTCTCATTCTACCAGTATAACAAGACATGTCGGCATTGATTTGGAGTCGATGGCTCAAATGACCTGGGAGCTATTGAAAAAATCGGGCGGTGTATTCGCCAAAAATGGTGATTTTTTGACAACGATATTCATGAAAAATAGAAATTCCACTAAAATCCAATAAAAACTGCTGTGTCTCATTCTACCAGTATAACAAGACATGTCGGCATTGATTTCGAGTCGATGGCTCAAATGACCTGGGAGCTATTGAAAAAATCGGGCGGTGTATTCGCCTAAAATGGTGATTTTTCATTCAAATATTCATGAAAAATAGAAATTCCACTAAAATCCAATAAAAACTGCTGTGTCTCATTCTACCAGTATAACAAGACATGTCGGCATTGATTTCGAGTCGATGGCTCAAATGACCTGGGAGCTATTGAAAAAATCGGGCGGTGTATTCGCCAAAAATGGTGATTTTTCATTCAAATATTCATGAAAAATAGAAATTCCACTAAAATCCAATAAAAACTGCTGTGTCTCATTCTACCAGTATAACAAGACATGTCGGCATTGATTTGGAGTCGATGGCTCAAATGACCTGGGAGCTATTGAAAAAATCGGGCGGTGTATTCGCCAAAAATGGTGATTTTTCATTCAAATATTCATGAAAAATAGAAATTCCACTAAAATCCAATAAAAACTGCTGTGTCTCATTCTACCAGTATAACAAGACATGTCGGCATTGATTTCGAGTCGATGGCTCAAATGACCTGGTAGCTATTGAAAAAATCGGGCGGTGTATTCGCCAAAAATGGTGATTTTTTGACAACAATATTCATGTAAAATAGAAATTCCACTAAAATCCAATAAAAACTGCTGTGTCTCATTCTACCAGTATAACAAGACATGTCGGCATTGATTTGGAGTCGATGGCTCAAATGACCTGGGAGCTATTGAAAAAATCGGGCGGTGTATTCGCCAAAAATGGTGATTTTTTGACAACAATATTCATGAAAAATAGAAATTCCACTAAAATCCAATAAAAACTGCTGTGTCTCATTCTACCAGTATAACAAGACATGTCGGCATTGATTTGGAGTCGATGGCTCAAATGACCTGGGAGCTATTGAAAAAATCGGGCGGTGTATTCGCCAAAAATGGTGATTTTTCATTCAAATATTCATGAAAAATAGAAATTCCACTAAAATCCAATAAAAACTGCTGTGTCTCATTCTACCAGTATAACAAGACATGTCGGCATTGATTTGGAGTCGATGGCTCAAATGACCTGGGAGCTATTGAAAAAATCGGGCGGTGCATTCGCCAAAAATGGTGATTTTTTGACAACAATATTCATGAAAAATAGAAATTCCACTAAAATCCAATAAAAACTGCTGTGTCTCATTCTACCAGTATAACAAGACATGTCGGCATTGATTTGGAGTCGATGGCTCAAATGACCTGGGAGCTATTGAAAAAATCGGGCGGTGTATTCCCCAAAAATGGTGATTTTTTGACAACAATATTCATGAAAAATAGAAATTCCACTAAAATCCAATAAAAACTGCTGTGTCTCATTCTACCAGTATAACAAGACATGTCGGCATTGATTTGGAGTCGATGGCTCAAATGACCTGGGAGCTATTGAAAAAATCGGGCGGTGTATTCGCCAAAAATGGTGATTTTTCATTCAAATATTCATGAAAAATAGAAATTCCACTAAAATCCAATAAAAACTGCTGTGTCTCATTCTACCAGTATAACAAGACATGTCGGCATTGATTTGGAGTCGATGGCTCAAATGACCTGGGAGCTATTGAAAAAATCGGGCGGTGTATTCGCCAAAAATGGTGATTTTTCATTCAAATATTCATGAAAAATAGAAATTCCACTAAAATCCAATAAAAACTGCTGTGTCTCATTCTACCAGTATAACAAGACATGTCGGCATTGATTTGGAGTCGATGGCTCAAATCACCTGGGAGCTATTGAAAAAATCGGGCGGTGTATTCGCCAAAAATGGTGATTTTTCATTCAAATATTCATGAAAAATAGAAATTCCACTAAAATCCAATAAAAACTGCTGTGTCTCATTCTACCAGTATAACAAGACATGTCGGCATTGATTTGGAGTCGATGGCTCAAATGACCTGGGAGCTATTGAAAAAATCGGGCGGTGTATTCGCCAAAAATGGTGATTTTTCATTCAAATATTCATGAAAAATTGAAATTCCACTAAAATCCAATAAAAACTGCTGTGTCTCATTCTACCAGTATAACAAGACATGTCGGCATTGATTTCGAGTCGATGGCTCAAATGACCTGGGAGCTATTGAAAAAATCGGGCGGTGTATTCGCCAAAAATGGTGATTTTTTGACAACAATATTCATGAAAAAAAGAAATTCCACTAAAATCCAATAAAAACTGCTGTGTCTCATTCTACCAGTATAACAAGACATGTCGGCATTGATTTGGAGTCGATGGCTCAAATGACCTGGGAGCTATTGAAAAAATCGGGCGGTGTATTCGCCAAAAATGGTGATTTTTTGACAACGATATTCATGAAAAATAGAAATTCCACTAAAATCCAATAAAAACTGCTGTGTCTCATTCTACCAGTATAACAAGACATGTCGGCATTGATTTCGAGTCGATGGCTCAAATGACCTGGGAGCTATTGAAAAAATCGGGCGGTGTATTCGCCTAAAATGGTGATTTTTCATTCAAATATTCATGAAAAATAGAAATTCCACTAAAATCCAATAAAAACTGCTGTGTCTCATTCTACCAGTATAACAAGACATGTCGGCATTGATTTCGAGTCGATGGCTCAAATGACCTGGGAGCTATTGAAAAAATCGGGCGGTGTATTCGCCAAAAATGGTGATTTTTCATTCAAATATTCATGAAAAATAGAAATTCCACTAAAATCCAATAAAAACTGCTGTGTCTCATTCTACCAGTATAACAAGACATGTCGGCATTGATTTGGAGTCGATGGCTCAAATGACCTGGGAGCTATTGAAAAAATCGGGCGGTGTATTCGCCAAAAATGGTGATTTTTCATTCAAATATTCATGAAAAATAGAAATTCCACTAAAATCCAATAAAAACTGCTGTGTCTCATTCTACCAGTATAACAAGACATGTCGGCATTGATTTCGAGTCGATGGCTCAAATGACCTGGGAGCTATTGAAAAAATCGGGCGGTGTATTCGCCAAAAATGGTGATTTTTTGACAACAATATTCATGTAAAATAGAAATTCCACTAAAATCCAATAAAAACTGCTGTGTCTCATTCTACCAGTATAACAAGACATGTCGGCATTGATTTGGAGTCGATGGCTCAAATGACCTGGGAGCTATTGAAAAAATCGGGCGGTGTATTCGCCAAAAATGGTGATTTTTTGACAACAATATTCATGAAAAATAGAAATTCCACTAAAATCCAATAAAAACTGCTGTGTCTCATTCTACCAGTATAACAAGACATGTCGGCATTGATTTGGAGTCGATGGCTCAAATGACCTGGGAGCTATTGAAAAAATCGGGCGGTGTATTCGCCAAAAATGGTGATTTTTCATTCAAATATTCATGAAAAATAGAAATTCCACTAAAATCCAATAAAAACTGCTGTGTCTCATTCTACCAGTATAACAAGACATGTCGGCATTGATTTGGAGTCGATGGCTCAAATGACCTGGGAGCTATTGAAAAAATCGGGCGGTGCATTCGCCAAAAATGGTGATTTTTTGACAACAATATTCATGAAAAATAGAAATTCCACTAAAATCCAATAAAAACTGCTGTGTCTCATTCTACCAGTATAACAAGACATGTCGGCATTGATTTGGAGTCGATGGCTCAAATCACCTGGGAGCTATTGAACAAATCGGGCGGTGTATTCGCCAAAAATGGTGATTTTTCATTCAAATATTCATGAAAAATAGAAATTCCACTAAAATCCAATAAAAACTGCTGTGTCTCATTCTACCAGTATAACAAGACATGTCGGCATTGATTTGGAGTCGATGGCTCAAATCACCTGGGAGCTATTGAAAAAATCGGGCGGTGTATTCGCCAAAAATGGTGATTTTTCATTCAATTATTCATGAAAAATAGAAATTCCACTAAAATCCAATAAAAACTGCTGTGTCTCATTCTACCAGTATAACAAGACATGTCGGCATTGATTTGGAGTCGATGGCTCAAATGACCTGGGAGCTATTGAAAAAATCGGGCGGTGTATTCCCCAAAAATGGTGATTTTTTGACAACAATATTCATGAAAAATAGAAATTCCACTAAAATCCAATAAAAACTGCTGTGTCTCATTCTACCAGTATAACAAGACATGTCGGCATTGATTTGGAGTCGATGGCTCAAATGACCTGGGAGCTATTGAAAAAATCGGGCGGTGTATTCGCCAAAAATGGTGATTTTTCATTCAAATATTCATGAAAAATAGAAATTCCACTAAAATCCAATAAAAACTGCTGTGTCTCATTCTACCAGTATAACAAGACATGTCGGCATTGATTTCGAGTCGATGGCTCAAATGACCTGGGAGCTATTGAAAAAATCGGGCGGTGTATTCGCCAAAAATGGTGATTTTTCATTCAAATATTCATGAAAAATAGAAATTCCACTAAAATCCAATAAAAACTGCTGTGTCTCATTCTACCAGTATAACAAGACATGTTGGCATTGATTTCGAGTCGATGGCTCAAATGACCTGGGAGCTATTGAAAAAATCGGGCGGTGTATTCGCCAAAAATGGTGATTTTTCATTCAAATATTCATGAAAAATAGAAATTCCACTAAAATCCAATAAAAACTGCTGTGTCTCATTCTACCAGTATAACAAGACATGTCGGCATTGATTTGGAGTCGATGGCTCAAATGACCTGGGAGCTATTGAAAAAATCGGGCGGTGTATTCGCCAAAAATGGTGATTTTTTGACAACAATATTCATGAAAAATAGAAATTCCACTAAAATCCAATAAAAACTGCTGTGTCTCATTCTACCAGTATAACAAGACATGTCGGCATTGATTTGGAGTCGATGGCTCAAATGACCTGGGAGCTATTGAAAAAATCGGGCGGTGTATTCGCCAAAAATGGTGATTTTTTGACAACAATATTCATGAAAAATAGAAATTCCACTAAAATCCAATAAAAACTGCTGTGTCTCATTCTACCAGTATAACAAGACATGTCGGCATTGATTTGGAGTCGATGGCTCAAATGACCTGGGAGCTATTGAAAAAATCGGGCGGTGTATTCGCCAAAAATGGTGATTTTTCATTCAAATATTCATGAAAAATAGAAATTCCACTAAAATCCAATAAAAACTGCTGTGTCTCATTCTACCAGTATAACAAGACATGTCGGCATTGATTTGGAGTCGATGGCTCAAATGACCTGGGAGCTATTGAAAAAATCGGGTGGTGTATTCGCCAAAAATGGTGATTTTTCATTCAAATATTCATGAAAAATAGAAATTCCACTAAAATCCAATAAAAACTGCTGTGTCTCATTCTACCAGTATAACAAGACATGTCGGCATTGATTTCGAGTCGATGGCTCAAATGACCTGGGAGCTATTGAAAAAATCGGGCGGTGTATTCGCCAAAAATGGTGATTTTTCATTCAAATATTCATGAAAAATAGAAATTCCACTAAAATCCAATAAAAACTGCTGTGTCTCATTCTACCAGTATAACAAGACATGTCGGCATTGATTTCGAGTCGATGGCTCAAATGGCCTGGGAGCTATTGAAAAAATCGGGCGGTGTTTTCGCCAAAAATGGTGATTTTTTGACAACAATATTCATGAAAAATAGAAATTCCACTAAAATCCAATAAAAACTGCTGTGTCTCATTCTACCAGTATAACAAGACATGTCGGCATTGATTTGGAGTCGATGGCTCAAATGACCTGGGAGCTATTGAAAAAATCGGGCGGTGTATTCGCCAAAAATGGTGATTTTTCATTCAAATATTCATGAAAAATAGAAATTCCACTAAAATCCAATAAAAACTGCTGTGTCTCATTCTACCAGTATAACAAGACATGTCGGCATTGATTTCGAGTCGATGGCTCAAATCACCTGGGAGCTATTGAAAAAATCGGGCGGTGTATTCGCCAAAAATGGTGATTTTTTGACAACAATATTCATGAAAAATAGAAATTCCACTAAAATCCAATAAAAACTGCTGTGTCTCATTCTACCAGTATAACAAGACATGTCGGCATTGATTTGGAGTCGATGGCTCAAATGACCTGGGAGCTATTGAAAAAATCGGGCGGTGTATTCGCCAAAAATGGTGATTTTTTGACAACAATATTCATGAAAAATAGAAATTCCACTAAAATCCAATAAAAACTGCTGTGTCTCATTCTACCAGTATAACAAGACATGTCGGCATTGATTTGGAGTCGATGGCTCAAATGACCTGGGAGCTATTGAAAAAATCGGGCGGTGTATTCGCCAAAAATGGTGATTTTTCATTCAAATATTCATGAAAAATAGAAATTCCACTAAAATCCAATAAAAACTGCTGTGTCTCATTCTACCAGTATAACAAGACATGTCGGCATTGATTTGGAGTCGATGGCTCAAATGACCTGGGAGCTATTGAAAAAATCGGGCGGTGTATTCGCCAAAAATGGTGATTTTTTGACAACAATATTCATGAAAAATAGAAATTCCACTAAAATCCAATAAAAACTGCTGTGTCTCATTCTACCAGTATAACAAGACATGTCGGCATTGATTTGGAGTCGATGGCTCAAATCACCTGGGAGCTATTGAAAAAATCGGGCGGTGTATTCGCCAAAAATGGTGATTTTTTGACAACAATATTCATGAAAAATAGAAATTCCACTAAAATCCAATAAAAACTGCTGTGTCTCATTCTACCAGTATAACAAGACATGTCGGCATTGATTTGGAGTCGATGGCTCAAATCACCTGGGAGCTATTGAAAAAATCGGGCGGTGTATTCACCAAAAATCGTGATTTTTCATTCAAATATTAATGAAAAATAGAAATTCCACTAAAATCCAATAAAAACTGCTGTGTCTCATTCTACCAGTATAACAAGACATGTCGGCATTGATTTGGAGTCGATGGCTCAAATGACCTGGGAGCTATTGAAAAAATCGGGCGGTGTATTCGCCAAAAATGGTGATTTTTTGACAACAATATTCATGAAAAATAGAAATTCCACTAAAATCCAATAAAAACTGCTGTGTCTCATTCTACCAGTATAACAAGACATGTCGGCATTGATTTGGAGTCGATGGCTCAAATCACCTGGGAGCTATTGAAAAAATCGGGCGGTGTATTCACCAAAAATGTGATTTTTCATTCAAATATTCATGAAAAATAGAAATTCCACTAAAATCCAATAAAAACTGCTGTGTCTCATTCTACCAGTATAACAAGACATGTCGGCATTGATTTCGAGTCGATGGCTCAAATGACCTGGGAGCTATTGAAAAAAATCGGGCGGTGTATTCGCCAAAAATGGTGATTTTTTCATTCAAATATTCATGAAAAATAGAAATTCCACTAAAATCCAATAAAAACTGCTGTGTCTCATTCTACCAGTATAACAAGACATGTCGGCATTGATTTCGAGTCGATGGCTCAAATGGCCTGGGAGCTATTGAAAAAATCGGGCGGTGTTTTCGCCAAAAATGGTGATTTTTTGACAACAATATTCATGAAAAATAGAAATTCCACTAAAATCCAATAAAAAACTGCTGTGTCTCATTCTACCAGTATAACAAGACATGTCGGCATTGATTTGGAGTCGATGGCTCAAATGACCTGGGAGCTATTGAAAAAATCGGGCGGTGTATTCGCCAAAAATGGTGATTTTTCATTCAAATATTCATGAAAAATAGAAATTCCACTAAAATCCAATAAAAACTGCTGTGTCTCATTCTACCAGTATAACAAGACATGTCGGCATTGATTTGGAGTCGATGGCTCAAATCACCTGGGAGCTATTGAAAAAATCGGGCGGTGTATTCGCCAAAAATGGTGATTTTTCATTCAAATATTCATGAAAAATAGAAATTCCACTAAAATCCAATAAAAACTGCTGTGTCTCATTCTACCAGTATAACAAGACATGTCGGCATTGATTTGGAGTCGATGGCTCAAATGACCTGGGAGCTATTGAAAAAATCGGGCGGTGTATTCGCCAAAAATGGTGATTTTTCATTCAAATATTCATGAAAAATAGAAATTCCACTAAAATCCAATAAAAACTGCTGTGTCTCATTCTACCAGTATAACAAGACATGTCGGCATTGATTTGGAGTCGATGGCTCAAATGACCTGGGAGCTATTGAAAAAATCGGGCGGTGTATTCGCCAAAAATGGTGATTTTTCATTCAAATATTCATGAAAAATAGAAATTCCACTAAAATCCAATAAAAACTGCTGTGTCTCATTCTACCAGTATAACAAGACATGTCGGCATTGATTTCGAGTCGATGGCTCAAATGACCTGGGAGCTATTGAAAAAATCGGGCGGTGTATTCGCCAAAAATGGTGATTTTTCATTCAAATATTCATGAAAAATAGAAATTCCACTAAAATCCAATAAAAACTGCTGTGTCTCATTCTACCAGTATAACAAGACATGTCGGCATTGATTTGGAGTCGATGGCTCAAATGACCTGGGAGCTATTGAAAAAATCGGGCGGTGTATTCGCCAAAAATGGTGATTTTTGACAACAATATTCATGAAAAATAGAAATTCACTAAAATCAAATAAAAACTGCTGTGTCTCATTCTACCAGTATAACAAGACATGTCGGCATTGATTTGGAGTCGATGGCTCAAATCACCTGGGAGCTATTGAAAAAATCGGGCGGTGTATTCGCCAAAAATGGTGATTTTTTGACAACAATATTCATGAAAAATAGAAATTCCACTAAAATCCAATAAAAACTGCTGTGTCTCATTCTACCAGTTATAACAAGACATGTCGGCATTGATTTCGAGTCGATGGCTCAAATGACCTGGGAGCTATTGAAAAAATCGGGCGGTGTATTCGCCAAAAATGGTGATTTTTCATTCAAATATTCATGAAAAATAGAAATTCACTAAAATCCAATAAAAACTGCTGTGTCTCATTCTACCAGTATAACAAGACATGTCGGCATTGATTTGGAGTCGATGGCTCAAATGACCTGGGAGCTATTGAAAAAATCGGGCGGTGTTTTCGCCAAAAATGGTGATTTTTTGACAACAATATTCATGAAAAATAGAAATTCCACTAAAATCCAATAAAAACTGCTGTGTCTCATTCTACCAGTATAACAAGACATGTCGGCATTGATTTCGAGTCGATGGCTCAAATGACCTGGGAGCTATGAAAAAATCGGGCGGTGTATTCGCCAAAAATGGTGATTTTTCATTCAAATATTCATGAAAAATAGAAATTCACTAAAATCCAATAAAAACTGCTGTGTCTCATTCTACCAGTATAACAAGACATGTCGGCATTGATTTGGAGTCGATGGCTCAAATGACCTGGGAGCTATTGAAAAAATCGGGCGGTGTATTCGCCAAAAATGGTGATTTTTCATTCAAATATTCATGAAAAATAGAAATTCCACTAAATCCAATAAAAACTGCTGTGTCTCATTCTACCAGTATAACAAGACATGTTGGCATTGATTTGGAGTCGATGGCTCAAATGACCTGGAAGCTATTGAAAAAATCGGGCGGTGTATTTGCCAAAAATGGTGATTTTTCATTCAAATATTCATGAAAAATAGAAATTCCACTAAAATCCAATAAAAACTGCTGTGTCTCATTCTACCAGTATAACAAGACATGTCGGCATTGATTTCGAGTCGATGGCTCAAATGACCTGGGAGCTATTGAAAAAATCGGGCGGTGTATTCGCCAAAAATGGTGATTTTTTGACAACAATATTCATGAAAAATAGAAATTCACTAAAATCCAATAAAAACTGCTGTGTCTCATTCTACCAGTATAACAAGACATGTCGGCATTGATTTGGAGTCGATGGCTCAAATGACCTGGGAGCTATTGAAAAATCGGGCGGTGTATTCGCCAAAAATGGTGATTTTTCATTCAATATTCATGAAAAATAGAAATTCCACTAAAATCCAATAAAAACTGCTGTGTCTCATTCTACCAGTATAACAAGACATGTCGGCATTGATTTGGAGTCGATGGCTCAAATGACCTGGGAGCTATTGAAAAAATCGGGCGGTGTATTCGCCAAAAATGGTGATTTTTCATTCAAATATTCATGAAAAATAGAAATTCCACTAAAATCCAATAAAAACTGCTGTGTCTCATTCTACCAGTATAACAAGACATGTCGGCATTGATTTCTGAGTCGATGGCTCAAATGACCTGGGAGCTATTGAAAAATCGGGCGGTGTATTCGCCAAAAATGGTGATTTTCATTCAAATATTCATGAAAAATAGAAATTCCACTAAAATCCAATAAAAACTGCTGTGTCTCATTCTACCAGTATAACAAGACATGTCGGCATTGATTTGGAGTCGATGGCTCAAATGACCTGGGAGCTATTGAAAAAATCGGGCGGTGTATTCGCCAAAATGGTGAATTTTTCATTCAAATATTCATGAAAATAGAAATTCCACTAAAATCAATAAAAACTGCTGTGTCTCATTCTACCAGTATAACAAGACATGTCGGCATTGATTTGGAGTCGATGGCTCAAATCACCTGGGAGCCTATTGAAAAAATCGGGCGGTGTATTCGCCAAAAATGATGATTTTCATTCAATATTCATGAAAAATAGAAATTCCACTAAAATCCAATAAAAACTGCTGTGTCTCATTATACCAGTATAACAAGACATGTCGGCATTGATTTCGAGTCGATGGCTCAAATGACCTGGGAGCTATTGAAAAAATCGGGCGGTGTATTCGCCAAAAATGGTGATTTTTCATTCAAATATTCATGAAAATAGAAATTCCACTAAAATCCAATAAAAACTGCTGTGTCTCATTCTACCGTATAACAAGACATGTCGGCATTGATTTGGAGTCGATGGCTCAAATGACCTGGGAGCTATGAAAAATCGGGCGGTGAATTCGCCAAAAATGGTGATTTTTGACAACAATATTCATGAAAAATAGAAATTCCACTAAAATCCAATAAAAACTGCTGTGTCTCATTCTACCAGTATAACAAGACATGTCGGCATTGATTTGGAGTCGATGGCCTCAAATGACCTGGGAGCTATTGAAAAACTGGCGTGTATTCGCCAAAAATGGTGATTTTTCATTCAAATATTCATGAAAAATAGAAATTCCACTAAAATCCAATAAAAACTGCTGTGTCTCATTCTACCAGTATAACAAGACATTTCGGCATTGATTTCGAGTCGATGGCTCAATGACCTGGGAGCTATTGAAAAAATCGGGCGGTGTATTCGCCAAAATGGTGATTTTTGACAACAATATTCATGAAAAATAGAAATTCCACTAAAAATCCAATAAAAACTGCTGTGTCTCATTCTACCAGTATAACAAGACATGTCGGCATTGATTTGGAGTCGATGGCTCAAATGACCTGGGAGCTATTGAAAAAATCGGCGGTGTATTCGCCAAAAATGGTGATTTCATTCAAATATTCATGAAAATAGAAATTCCACTAAAATCCAATATAAATGCTGTGTCTCATTCTACCAGTATAACAAGACATGTGGCATTGATTTGGAGTCGATGGGCTCAAATCACCTGGGAGCTATTGAAAAAATCGGGCGGTGTATTCGCCAAAAATGGTGATTTTTCATTCAAATATTCATGAAAAATAGAAATTCCACTAAAATCCAATAAAAACTGCTGTGTCTCATTCTACCAGTATAACAAGACATGTTGGCATTGATTTCGATGTCGATGGCTCAAATGACCTGGAGCTATTGAAAAATTCGGCGGTGTAATTCGCCAAAAATGGTGATTTT
>NW_028175278.1:0-115261 GCF_965226575.1 Pagrus pagrus | reverse complement strand
CTAAAACAGCCTCCAATCGCTCTGAAACGCTCATTTTTGACATAAGCCACTTTTCACCTTTAATGAATGAAATTCCAGGTAAAAACTCCTTTGCCATGAAGAAGATCCAAATTCAACCAGTTCAGGCTAGTAAACCTGTTTGAAAGACCTTTTTTCAGTGAAATGCAGCTTAGTGCAAAAACAGGCTGCTCTCGCTCTGAAACGCTCATTTTTCACATAAGCCACTTTTCAGCGCTAAAACAGCCTCCAATCGCTCTGACAGCTCATTTTTGACATAAGCCACTTTTCACCTTTAATGAATGAAATTCCAGGTAAAAACTCCTTTGCCATGAAGAAGATCCAAATTCATCCAGTTCAGGCTAGTAAACCTGGTTGAAAGACCTTTTTTCAGTGAAATGCAGCTTAGTGCCAAAACAGGCTGCTCTCGCTCTGAAACGCTCATTTTTCACATAAGCCACTTTTCAGCCTTATAGGCGACTGTACAGTGCTAAAACAGCCTCCTATCGCTCTGAAACGCTCATTTTCGACATAACCCACTTTTCAGCCTTAATGAATGAAATTCCAGGTAAAAACTCCTTTGCCATGAAGAAGATCCAAATTCAACCAGTTCAGGCTAGTAAACCTGTTTGAAAGACCTTTTTTCAGTGAAATGCAGCTTAGTGCAAAAACAGGCTGCTCTCGCTCTGAAACGCTCATTTTTCACATAAGCCACTTTTCAGCCTTATAGGCGACTGTACAGTGCAAAAACAGCCTCCTCTCGCTCTGAAACGCTCATTTTTGACATAACCCACTTTTCAGCCTTAATGAATTAAATTCCAGGTAAAAACTCCTTTGCCATGAAGAAGATCCAAATTCAACAAGTTCAGGCTAGTAAACCTGTTTGAAAGACCTTTTTTCAGTGAAATGCAGCTTAGTGCAAAAACAGGCTGCTCTCGCTCTGAAACGCTCATTTTTCACATAAGCCACTTTTCAGCCTTAGGCGACTGTACAGTGCTAAAACAGCCTCCAATCGCTCTGAAACGCTCATTTTTGACATAAGCCACTTTTCACCTTTAATGTATGAAATTCCAGGTAAAAACTCCTTTGCCATGAAGAAGATCCAAATTCAACCAGTTCAGGCTAGTAAACCTGTTTGAAAGACCTTTTTTCAGTGAAATGCAGCTTAGTGCAAAAACAGGCTGCTCTCGCTCTGAAACGCTCATTTTTCACATAAGCCACTTTTCAGCCTTAGGCGACTGTACAGTGCAAAAACAGGCTGCTCTCGCTCTGAAACGCTCATTTTTCACATAAGCCACTTTTCAGCGCTAAAACAGCCTCCAATCGCTCTGAAACGCTCATTTTTGACATAAGCCACTTTTCACCTTTAATGAATGAAATTCCAGGTAAAAACTCCTTTGCCATGAAGAAGATCCAAATTCATCCAGTTCAGGCTAGTAAACCTGGTTGAAAGACCTTTTTTCAGTGAAATGCAGCTTAGTGCCAAAACAGGCTGCTCTCGCTCTGAAACGCTCATTTTTCACATAAGCCACTTTTCAGCGCTAAAACAGCCTCCAATCGCTCTGAAACGCTCATTTTTGACATAAGCCACTTTTCACCTTTAATGAATGAAATTCCAGGTAAAAACTCCTTTGCCATGAAGAAGATCCAAATTCATCCAGTTCAGGCTAGTAAACCTGGTTGAAAGACCTTTTTTCAGTGAAATGCAGCTTAGTGCCAAAACAGGCTGCTCTCGCTCTGAAACGCTCATTTTTCACATAAGCCACTTTTCAGCCTTATAGGCGACTGTACAGTGCAAAAACAGCCTCCTCTCGCTCTGAAACGCTCATTTTTCACATAAGCCACTTTTCAGCCTTAGGCGACTGTACAGTGCTAAAACAGCCTCCTATCGCTCTGAAACGCTCATTTTTGACATAACCCACTTTTCAGCCTTAATGAATGAAATTCCAGGTAAAAACTCCTTTGCCATGAAGAAGATCCAAATTCAACCAGTTCAGGCTAGTAAACCTGTTTGAAAGACCTTTTTTCAGTGAAATGCAGCTTAGTGCAAAAACAGGCTGCTCTCGCTCTGAAAGGCTCATTTTTCACATAAGCCACTTTTCAGCGCTAAAACAGCCTCCAATCGCTCTGAAACGCTCATTTTTGACATAAGCCACTTTTCACCTTTAATGAATGAAATTCCAGGTAAAAACTCCTTTGCCATGAAGAAAATCCAAATTCAACCAGTTCAGGCTAGTAAACCTGTTTGAAAGACCTTTTTTCAGTGAAATGCAGCTTAGTGCAAAAACAGGCTGCTCTCGCTCTGAAACGCTCATTTTTCACATAAGCCACTTTTCAGCGCTAAAACAGCCTCCAATCGCTCTGAAACGCTCATTTTTGACATAAGCCACTTTTCACCTTTAATGAATGAAATTCCAGGTAAAAACTCCTTTGCCATAAAGAAGATCCAAATTCATCCAGTTCAGGCTAGTAAACCTGGTTGAAAGACCTTTTTTCAGTGAAATGCAGCTTAGTGCCAAAACAGGCTGCTCTCGCTCTGAAACGCTCATTTTTCACATAAGCCACTTTTCAGCCTTATAGGCGACTGTACAGTGCTAAAACAGCCTCCTATCGCTCTGAAACGCTCATTTTCGACATAACCCACTTTTCAGCCTTAATGAATGAAATTCCAGGTAAAAACTCCTTTGCCATGAAGAAGATCCAAATTCAACCAGTTCAGGCTAGTAAACCTGTTTGAAAGACCTTTTTTCAGTGAAATGCAGCTTAGTGCAAAAACAGGCTGCTCTCGCTCTGAAACGCTCATTTTTCACATAAGCCACTTTTCAGCCTTATAGGCGACTGTACAGTGCAAAAACAGCCTCCTCTCGCTCTGAAACGCTCATTTTTAACATAAGCCACTTTTCAGCCTTAGGCGACTGTACAGTGCTAAAACAGCCTCCTATCGCTCTGAAACGCTCATTTTTGACATAACCCACTTTTCAGCCTTAATGAATTAAATTCCAGGTAAAAACTCCTTTGCCATGAAGAAGATCCAAATTCAACAAGTTCAGGCTAGTAAACCTGTTTGAAAGACCTTTTTTCAGTGAAATGCAGCTTAGTGCAAAAACAGGCTGCTCTCGCTCTGAAACGCTCATTTTTCACATACGCCACTTTTCAGCCTTAGGCGACTGTACAGTGCAAAAACAGCCTCCTCTCGCTCTGAAACGCTCATTTTTAACATAAGCCACTTTTCAGCCTTAGGCGACTGTACAGTGCTAAAACAGCCTCCTATCGCTCTGAAACGCTCATTTTTGACATAACCCACTTTTCAGCCTTAATGAATTAAATTCCAGGTAAAAACTCCTTTGCCATGAAGAAGATCCAAATTCAACAAGTTCAGGCTAGTAAACCTGTTTGAAAGACCTTTTTTCAGTGAAATGCAGCTTAGTGCAAAAACAGGCTGCTCTCGCTCTGAAACGCTCATTTTTCACATAAGCCACTTTTCAGCGCTAAAACAGCCTCCAATCGCTCTGAAACGCTCATTTTTGACATAAGCCACTTTTCACCTTTAATGAATGAAATTCCAGGTAAAAACTCCTTTGCCATGAAGAAGATCCAAATTCAACCAGTTCAGGCTAGTAAACCTGTTTGAAAGACCTTTTTTCAGTGAAATGCAGCTTAGTGCAAAAACAGGCTGCTCTCGCTCTGAAACGCTCATTTTTCACATAAGCCACTTTTCAGCCTTAGGCGACTGGACAGTGCTAAAACAGCCTCCTATCGCTCTGAAACGCTCATTTTTGACATAACCCACTTTTCAGCCTTAATGAATTAAATTCCAGGTAAAAACTCATTTGCCATGAAGAAGATCCAAATTCAACCAGTTCAGGCTAGTAAACCTGTTTGAAAGACCTTTTTTCAGTGAAATGCAGCTTAGTGCAAAATCAGGCTGCTCTCGCTCTGAAACGCTCATTTTTCACATAAGCCACTTTTCAGCGCTAAAACAGCCTCCAATCGCTCTGAAACGCTCATTTTTGACATAAGCCACTTTTCACCTTTAATGAATGAAATTCCAGGTAAAAACTCCTTTGCCATGAAGAAGATCCAAATTCAACCAGTTCAGGCTAGTAAACCTGTTTAAAAGACCTTTTTTCAGAGAAATGCAGCTTAGTGCAAAAACAGGCTGCTCTCGCTCTGAAACGCTCATTTTTCACATAAGCCACTTTTCAGCCTTAGGCGACTGTACAGTGCAAAAACAGGCTGCTCTCGCTCTGAAACGCTCATTTTTCACATAAGCCACTTTTCAGCGCTAAAACAGCCTCCAATCGCTCTGAAACGCTCATTTTTGACATAAGCCACTTTTCACCTTTAATGAATGAAATTCCAGGTAAAAACTCCTTTGCCATGAAGAAGATCCAAATTCATCCAGTTCAGGCTAGTAAACCTGGTTGAAAGACCTTTTTTCAGTGAAATGCAGCTTAGTGCCAAAACAGGCTGCTCTCGCTCTGAAACGCTCATTTTTCACATAAGCCACTTTTCAGCGCTAAAACAGCCTCCAATCGCTCTGAAACGCTCATTTTTGACATAAGCCACTTTTCACCTTTAATGAATGAAATTCCAGGTAAAAACTCCTTTGCCATGAAGAAGATCCAAATTCATCCAGTTCAGGCTAGTAAACCTGGTTGAAAGACCTTTTTTCAGAGAAATGCAGCTTAGTGCCAAAACAGGCTGCTCTCGCTCTGAAACGCTCATTTTTCACATAAGCCACTTTTCAGCCTTATAGGCGACTGTACAGTGCAAAAACAGCCTCCTCTCGCTCTGAAACGCTCATTTTTCACATAAGCCACTTTTCAGCCTTAGGCGACTGTACAGTGCTAAAACAGCCTCCTATCGCTCTGAAACGCTCATTTTTGACATAACCCACTTTTCAGCCTTAATGAATGAAATTCCAGGTAAAAACTCCTTTGCCATGAAGAAGATCCAAATTCAACCAGTTCAGGCTAGTAAACCTGTTTGAAAGACCTTTTTTCAGTGAAATGCAGCTTAGTGCAAAAACAGGCTGCTCTCGCTCTGAAACGCTCATTTTTCACATAAGCCACTTTTCAGCCTTAGGCGACTGTACAGTGCAAAAACAGGCTGCTCTCGCTCTGAAACGCTCATTTTTCACATAAGCCACTTTTCAGCGCTAAAACAGCCTCCAATCGCTCTGAAACGCTCATTTTTGACATAAGCCACTTTTCACCTTTAATGAATGAAATTCCAGGTAAAAACTCCTTTGCCATGAAGAAGATCCAAATTCATCCAGTTCAGGCTAGTAAACCTGGTTGAAAGACCTTTTTTCAGTGAAATGCAGCTTAGTGCCAAAACAGGCTGCTCTCGCTCTGAAACGCTCATTTTTCACATAAGCCACTTTTCAGCGCTAAAACAGCCTCCAATCGCTCTGAAACGCTCATTTTTGACATAAGCCACTTTTCACCTTTAATGAATGAAATTCCAGGTAAAAACTCCTTTGCCATGAAGAAGATCCAAATTCATCCAGTTCAGGCTAGTAAACCTGGTTGAAAGACCTTTTTTCAGTGAAATGCAGCTTAGTGCCAAAACAGGCTGCTCTCGCTCTGAAACGCTCATTTTTCACATAAGCCACTTTTCAGCCTTATAGGCGACTGTACAGTGCAAAAACAGCCTTCTCTCGCTCTGAAACGCTCATTTTTCACATAAGCCACTTTTCAGCCTTAGGCGACTGTACAGTGCTAAAACAGCCTCCTATCGCTCTGAAACGCTCATTTTTGACATAACCCACTTTTCAGCCTTAATGAATGAAATTCCAGGTAAAAACTCCTTTGCCATGAAGAAGATCCAAATTCAACCAGTTCAGGCTAGTAAACCTGTTTGAAAGACCTTTTTTCAGTGAAATGCAGCTTAGTGCAAAAACAGGCTGCTCTCGCTCTGAAACGCTCATTTTTCACATAAGCCACTTTTCAGCCTTAGGAGACTGTACAGTGCTAAAACAGCCTCCTATCGCTCTGAAACGCTCATTTTTGACATAACCCACTTTTCAGCCTTAATGAATTAAATTCCAGGTAAAAACTCCTTTGCCATGAAGAAGATCCAAATTCAACAAGTTCAGGCTAGTAAACCTGTTTGAAAGACCTTTTTTCAGTGAAATGCAGCTTAGTGCAAAAACAGGCTGCTCTCGCTCTGAAACGCTCATTTTTCACATAAGCCACTTTTCAGCCTTAGGCGACTGTACAGTGCAAAAACAGGCTGCTCTCGCTCTGAAACGCTCATTTTTCACATAAGCCACTTTTCAGCGCTAAAACAGCCTCCAATCGCTCTGAAACGCTCATTTTTGACATAAGCCACTTTTCACCTTTAATGAATGAAATTCCAGGTAAAAACTCCTTTGCCATGAAGAAGATCCAAATTCATCCAGTTCAGGCTAGTAAACCTGGTTGAAAGACCTTTTTTCAGTGAAATGCAGCTTAGTGCCAAAACAGGCTGCTCTCGCTCTGAAACGCTCATTTTTCACATAAGCCACTTTTCAGCGCTAAAACAGCCTCCAATCGCTCTGAAACGCTCATTTTTGACATAAGCCACTTTTCACCTTTAATGAATGAAATTCCAGGTAAAAACTCCATTGCCATGAAGAAGATCCAAATTCATCCAGTTCAGGCTAGTAAACCTGGTTGAAAGACCTTTTTTCAGTGAAATGCAGCTTAGTGCCAAAACAGGCTGCTCTCGCTCTGAAACGCTCATTTTTCACATAAGCCACTTTTCAGCCTTATAGGCGACTGTACAGTGCAAAAACAGCCTCCTCTCGCTCTGAAACGCTCATTTTTCACATAAGCCACTTTTCAGCCTTAGGCGACTGTACAGTGCTAAAACAGCCTCCTATCGCTCTGAAACGCTCATTTTTGACATAACCCACTTTTCAGCCTTAATGAATGAAATTCCAGGTAAAAACTCCTTTGCCATGAAGAAGATCCAAATTCAACCAGTTCAGGCTAGTAAACCTGTTTGAAAGACCTTTTTTCAGTGAAATGCAGCTTAGTGCAAAAACAGGCTGCTCTCGCTCTGAAACGCTCATTTTTCACATAAGCCACTTTTCAGCCTTAGGCGACTGTACAGTGCAAAAACAGGCTGCTCTCGCTCTGAAACGCTCATTTTTCACATAAGCCACTTTTCAGCGCTAAAACAGCCTCCAATCGCTCTGAAACGCTCATTTTTGACATAAGCCACTTTTCACCTTTAATGAATGAAATTCCAGGTAAAAACTCCTTTGCCATGAAGAAGATCCAAATTCATCCAGTTCAGGCTAGTAAACCTGGTTGAAAGACCTTTTTTCAGTGAAATGCAGCTTAGTGCCAAAACAGGCTGCTCTCGCTCTGAAACGCTCATTTTTCACATAAGCCACTTTTCAGCGCTAAAACAGCCTCCAATCGCTCTGAAACGCTCATTTTTGACATAAGCCACTTTTCACCTTTAATGAATGAAATTCCAGGTAAAAACTCCTTTGCCATGAAGAAGATCCAAATTCATCCAGTTCAGGCTAGTAAACCTGGTTGAAAGACCTTTTTTCAGTGAAATGCAGCTTAGTGCCAAAACAGGCTGCTCTCGCTCTGAAACGCTCATTTTTCACATAAGCCACTTTTCAGCCTTATAGGCGACTGTACAGTGCAAAAACAGCCTTCTCTCGCTCTGAAACGCTCATTTTTCACATAAGCCACTTTTCAGCCTTAGGCGACTGTACAGTGCTAAAACAGCCTCCTATCGCTCTGAAACGCTCATTTTTGACATAACCCACTTTTCAGCCTTAATGAATGAAATTCCAGGTAAAAACTCCTTTGCCATGAAGAAGATCCAAATTCAACCAGTTCAGGCTAGTAAACCTGTTTGAAAGACCTTTTTTCAGTGAAATGCAGCTTAGTGCAAAAACAGGCTGCTCTCGCTCTGAAACGCTCATTTTTCACATAAGCCACTTTTCAGCCTTAGGAGACTGTACAGTGCTAAAACAGCCTCCTATCGCTCTGAAACGCTCATTTTTGACATAACCCACTTTTCAGCCTTAATGAATTAAATTCCAGGTAAAAACTCCTTTGCCATGAAGAAGATCCAAATTCAACAAGTTCAGGCTAGTAAACCTGTTTGAAAGACCTTTTTTCAGTGAAATGCAGCTTAGTGCAAAAACAGGCTGCTCTCGCTCTGAAACGCTCATTTTTCACATAAGCCACTTTTCAGCCTTAGGCGACTGTACAGTGCAAAAACAGGCTGCTCTCGCTCTGAAACGCTCATTTTTCACATAAGCCACTTTTCAGCGCTAAAACAGCCTCCAATCGCTCTGAAACGCTCATTTTTGACATAAGCCACTTTTCACCTTTAATGAATGAAATTCCAGGTAAAAACTCCTTTGCCATGAAGAAGATCCAAATTCATCCAGTTCAGGCTAGTAAACCTGGTTGAAAGACCTTTTTTCAGTGAAATGCAGCTTAGTGCCAAAACAGGCTGCTCTCGCTCTGAAACGCTCATTTTTCACATAAGCCACTTTTCAGCGCTAAAACAGCCTCCAATCGCTCTGAAACGCTCATTTTTGACATAAGCCACTTTTCACCTTTAATGAATGAAATTCCAGGTAAAAACTCCATTGCCATGAAGAAGATCCAAATTCATCCAGTTCAGGCTAGTAAACCTGGTTGAAAGACCTTTTTTCAGTGAAATGCAGCTTAGTGCCAAAACAGGCTGCTCTCGCTCTGAAACGCTCATTTTTCACATAAGCCACTTTTCAGCCTTATAGGCGACTGTACAGAGCAAAAACAGCCTCCTCTCGCTCTGAAACGCTCATTTTTCACATAAGCCACTTTTCAGCCTTAGGCGACTGTACAGTGCTAAAACAGCCTCCTATCGCTCTGAAACGCTCATTTTTGACATAACCCACTTTTCAGCCTTAATGAATGAAATTCCAGGTAAAAACTCCTTTGCCATGAAGAAGATCCAAATTCAACCAGTTCAGGTTAGTAAACCTGTTTGAAAGACCTTTTTTCAGTGAAATGCAGCTTAGTGCAAAAACAGGCTGCTCTCGCTCTGAAACGCTCATTTTTCACATAAGCCACTTTTCACCTTTAATGAATGAAATTCCAGGTAAAAACTCCTTTGCCATGAAGAAGATCCAAATTCAACCAGTTCAGGCTAGTAAACCTGTTTGAAAGACCTTTTTTCAGTGAAATGCAGCTTAGTGCAAAAACAGGCTGCTCTCGCTCTGAAACGCTCATTTTTCACATAAGCCACTTTTCAGCCTTAGGAGACTGTACAGTGCTAAAACAGCCTCCTATCGCTCTGAAACGCTCATTTTTGACATAACCCACTTTTCAGCCTTAATGAATTAAATTCCAGGTAAAAACTCCTTTGCCATGAAGAAGATCCAAATTCAACAAGTTCAGGCTAGTAAACCTGTTTGAAAGACCTTTTTTCAGTGAAATGCAGCTTAGTGCAAAAACAGGCTGCTCTCGCTCTGAAACGCTCATTTTTCACATAAGCCACTTTTCACCTTTAATGAATGAAATTCCAGGTAAAAACTCCTTTGCCATGAAGAAGATCCAAATTCATCCAGTTCAGGCTAGTAAACCTGGTTGAAAGACCTTTTTTCAGTGAAATGCAGCTTAGTGCCAAAACAGGCTGCTCTCGCTCTGAAACGCTCATTTTTCACATAAGCCACTTTTCAGCGCTAAAACAGCCTCCAATCGCTCTGAAACGCTCATTTTTGACATAAGCCACTTTTCACCTTTAATGAATGAAATTCCAGGTAAAAACTCCTTTGCCATGAAGAAGATCCAAATTCAACCAGTTCAGGCTAGTAAACCTGTTTGAAAGACCTTTTTTCAGTGAAATGCAGCTTAGTGCAAAAACAGGCTGCTCTCGCTCTGAAACGCTCATTTTTCACATAAGCCACTTTTCAGCGCTAAAACAGCCTCCAATCGCTCTGAAACGCTCATTTTTGACATAAGCCACTTTTCACCTTTAATGAATGAAATTCCAGGTAAAAACTCCTTTGCCATGAAGAAGATCCAAATTCATCCAGTTCAGGCTAGTAAACCTGGTTGAAAGACCTTTTTTCAGTGAAATGCAGCTTAGTGCCAAAACAGGCTGCTCTCGCTCTGAAACGCTCATTTTTCACATAAGCCACTTTTCAGCCTTATAGGCGACTGTACAGTGCTAAAACAGCCTCCTATCGCTCTGAAACGCTCATTTTCGACATAACCCACTTTTCAGCCTTAATGAATGAAATTCCAGGTAAAAACTCCTTTGCCATGAAGAAGATCCAAATTCAACCAGTTCAGGCTAGTAAACCTGTTTGAAAGACCTTTTTTCAGTGAAATGCAGCTTAGTGCAAAAACAGCCTCCTCTCGCTCTGAAACGCTCATTTTTAACATAAGCCACTTTTCAGCCTTAGGCGACTGTACAGTGCTAAAACAGCCTCCTATCGCTCTGAAACGCTCATTTTTGACATAACCCACTTTTCAGCCTTAATGAATTAAATTCCAGGTAAAAACTCCTTTGCCATGAAGAAGATCCAAATTCAACAAGTTCAGGCTAGTAAACCTGTTTGAAAGACCTTTTTTCAGTGAAATGCAGCTTAGTGCAAAAACAGGCTGCTCTCGCTCTGAAACGCTCATTTTTCACATAAGCCACTTTTCAGCCTTAGGCGACTGTACAGTGCAAAAACAGGCTGCTCTCGCTCTGAAACGCTCATTTTTCACATAAGCCACTTTTCAGCGCTAAAACAGCCTCCAATCGCTCTGAAACGCTCATTTTTGACATAAGCCACTTTTCACCTTTAATGAATGAAATTCCAGGTAAAAACTCCTTTGCCATGAAGAAGATCCAAATTCAACCAGTTCAGGCTAGTAAACCTGTTTGAAAGACCTTTTTTCAGTGAAATGCAGCTTAGTGCAAAAACAGGCTGCTCTCGCTCTGAAACGCTCATTTTTCACATAAGCCACTTTTCAGCGCTAAAACAGCCTCCAATCGCTCTGAAACGCTCATTTTTGACATAAGCCACTTTTCACCTTTAATGAATGAAATTCCAGGTAAAAACTCCATTGCCATGAAGAAGATCCAAATTCATCCAGTTCAGGCTAGTAAACCTGGTTGAAAGACCTTTTTTCAGTGAAATGCAGCTTAGTGCCAAAACAGGCTGCTCTCGCTCTGAAACGCTCATTTTTCACATAAGCCACTTTTCAGCCTTATAGGCGACTGTACAGTGCAAAAACAGCCTCCTCTCGCTCTGAAACGCTCATTTTTCACATAAGCCACTTTTCAGCCTTAGGCGACTGTACAGTGCTAAAACAGCCTCCTATCGCTCTGAAACGCTCATTTTTGACATAACCCACTTTTCAGCCTTAATGAATTAAATTCCAGGTAAAAACTCCTTTGCCATGAAGAAGATCCAAATTCAACAAGTTCAGGCTAGTAAACCTGTTTGAAAGACCTTTTTTCAGTGAAATGCAGCTTAGTGCAAAAACAGGCTGCTCTCGCTCTGAAACGCTCATTTTTCACATAAGCCACTTTTCAGCCTTAGGCGACTGTACAGTGCAAAAACAGGCTGCTCTCGCTCTGAAACGCTCATTTTTCACATAAGCCACTTTTCAGCGCTAAAACAGCCTCCAATCGCTCTGAAACGCTCATTTTTGACATAAGCCACTTTTCACCTTTAATGAATGAAATTCCAGGTAAAAACTCCTTTGCCATGAAGAAGATCCAAATTCATCCAGTTCAGGCTAGTAAACCTGGTTGAAAGACCTTTTTTCAGTGAAATGCAGCTTAGTGCCAAAACAGGCTGCTCTCGCTCTGAAACGCTCATTTTTCACATAAGCCACTTTTCAGCCTTATAGGCGACTGTACAGAGCAAAAACAGCCTCCTCTCGCTCTGAAACGCTCATTTTTCACATAAGCCACTTTTCAGCCTTAGGCGACTGTACAGTGCTAAAACAGCCTCCTATCGCTCTGAAACGCTCATTTTTGACATAACCCACTTTTCAGCCTTAATGAATGAAATTCCAGGTAAAAACTCCTTTGCCATGAAGAAGATCCAAATTCAACCAGTTCAGGTTAGTAAACCTGTTTGAAAGACCTTTTTTCAGTGAAATGCAGCTTAGTGCAAAAACAGGCTGCTCTCGCTCTGAAACGCTCATTTTTCACATAAGCCACTTTTCACCTTTAATGAATGAAATTCCAGGTAAAAACTCCTTTGCCATGAAGAAGATCCAAATTCAACCAGTTCAGGCTAGTAAACCTGTTTGAAAGACCTTTTTTCAGTGAAATGCAGCTTAGTGCAAAAACAGGCTGCTCTCGCTCTGAAACGCTCATTTTTCACATAAGCCACTTTTCAGCCTTAGGAGACTGTACAGTGCTAAAACAGCCTCCTATCGCTCTGAAACGCTCATTTTTGACATAACCCACTTTTCAGCCTTAATGAATTAAATTCCAGGTAAAAACTCCTTTGCCATGAAGAAGATCCAAATTCAACAAGTTCAGGCTAGTAAACCTGTTTGAAAGACCTTTTTTCAGTGAAATGCAGCTTAGTGCAAAAACAGGCTGCTCTCGCTCTGAAACGCTCATTTTTCACATAAGCCACTTTTCACCTTTAATGAATGAAATTCCAGGTAAAAACTCCTTTGCCATGAAGAAGATCCAAATTCATCCAGTTCAGGCTAGTAAACCTGGTTGAAAGACCTTTTTTCAGTGAAATGCAGCTTAGTGCCAAAACAGGCTGCTCTCGCTCTGAAACGCTCATTTTTCACATAAGCCACTTTTCAGCGCTAAAACAGCCTCCAATCGCTCTGAAACGCTCATTTTTGACATAAGCCACTTTTCACCTTTAATGAATGAAATTCCAGGTAAATACTCCTTTGCCATGAAGAAGATCCAAATTCATCCAGTTCAGGCTAGTAAACCTGGTTGAAAGACCTTTTTTCAGTGAAATGCAGCTTAGTGCCAAAACAGGCTGCTCTCGCTCTGAAACGCTCATTTTTCACATGAGCCACTTTTCAGCCTTAGGCGACTGTACAGTGCTAAAACAGCCTCCTATCGCTCTGAAACGCTCATTTTTGACATAACCCACTTTTCAGCCTTAATGAATGAAATTCCAGGTAAAAACTCCTTTGCCATGAAGAAGATCCAAATTCAACCAGTTCAGGCTAGTAAACCTGTTTGAAAGACCTTTTTTCAGTGAAATGCAGCTTAGTGCAAAAACAGGCTGCTCTCGCTCTGAAAGGCTCATTTTTCACATAAGCCACTTTTCAGCGCTAAAACAGCCTCCAATCGCTCTGAAACGCTCATTTTTGACATAAGCCACTTTTCACCTTTAATGAATGAAATTCCAGGTAAAAACTCCTTTGCCATGAAGAAGATCCAAATTCAACCAGTTCAGGCTAGTAAACCTGTTTGAAAGACCTTTTTTCAGTGAAATGCAGCTTAGTGCAAAAACAGGCTGCTCTCGCTCTGAAACGCTCATTTTTCACATAAGCCACTTTTCAGCGCTAAAACAGCCTCCAATCGCTCTGAAACGCTCATTTTTGACATAAGCCACTTTTCACCTTTAATGAATGAAATTCCAGGTAAAAACTCCTTTGCCATGAAGAAGATCCAAATTCATCCAGTTCAGGCTAGTAAACCTGGTTGAAAGACCTTTTTTCAGTGAAATGCAGCTTAGTGCCAAAACAGGCTGCTCTCGCTCTGAAACGCTCATTTTTCACATAAGCCACTTTTCAGCCTTATAGGCGACTGTACAGTGCTAAAACAGCCTCCTATCGCTCTGAAACGCTCATTTTCGACATAACCCACTTTTCAGCCTTAATGAATGAAATTCCAGGTAAAAACTCCTTTGCCATGAAGAAGATCCAAATTCAACCAGTTCAGGCTAGTAAACCTGTTTGAAAGACCTTTTTTCAGTGAAATGCAGCTTAGTGCAAAAACAGCCTCCTCTCGCTCTGAAACGCTCATTTTTAACATAAGCCACTTTTCAGCCTTAGGCGACTGTACAGTGCTAAAACAGCCTCCTATCGCTCTGAAACGCTCATTTTTGACATAACCCACTTTTCAGCCTTAATGAATTAAATTCCAGGTAAAAACTCCTTTGCCATGAAGAAGATCCAAATTCAACAAGTTCAGGCTAGTAAACCTGTTTGAAAGACCTTTTTTCAGTGAAATGCAGCTTAGTGCAAAAACAGGCTGCTCTCGCTCTGAAACGCTCATTTTTCACATAAGCCACTTTTCAGCCTTAGGCGACTGTACAGTGCAAAAACAGGCTGCTCTCGCTCTGAAACGCTCATTTTTCACATAAGCCACTTTTCAGCGCTAAAACAGCCTCCAATCGCTCTGAAACGCTCATTTTTGACATAAGCCACTTTTCACCTTTAATGAATGAAATTCCAGGTAAAAACTCCTTTGCCATGAAGAAGATCCAAATTCAACCAGTTCAGGCTAGTAAACCTGTTTGAAAGACCTTTTTTCAGTGAAATGCAGCTTAGTGCAAAAACAGGCTGCTCTCGCTCTGAAACGCTCATTTTTCACATAAGCCACTTTTCAGCGCTAAAACAGCCTCCAATCGCTCTGAAACGCTCATTTTTGACATAAGCCACTTTTCACCTTTAATGAATGAAATTCCAGGTAAAAACTCCATTGCCATGAAGAAGATCCAAATTCATCCAGTTCAGGCTAGTAAACCTGGTTGAAAGACCTTTTTTCAGTGAAATGCAGCTTAGTGCCAAAACAGGCTGCTCTCGCTCTGAAACGCTCATTTTTCACATAAGCCACTTTTCAGCCTTATAGGCGACTGTACAGTGCAAAAACAGCCTCCTCTCGCTCTGAAACGCTCATTTTTCACATAAGCCACTTTTCAGCCTTAGGCGACTGTACAGTGCTAAAACAGCCTCCTATCGCTCTGAAACGCTCATTTTTGACATAACCCACTTTTCAGCCTTAATGAATGAAATTCCAGGTAAAAACTCCTTTGCCATGAAGAAGATCCAAATTCAACCAGTTCAGGCTAGTAAACCTGTTTGAAAGACCTTTTTTCAGTGAAATGCAGCTTAGTGCAAAAACAGGCTGCTCTCGCTCTGAAACGCTCATTTTTCACATAAGCCACTTTTCAGCCTTAGGCGACTGTACAGTGCAAAAACAGGCTGCTCTCGCTCTGAAACGCTCATTTTTCACATAAGCCACTTTTCAGCGCTAAAACAGCCTCCAATCGCTCTGAAACGCTCATTTTTGACATAAGCCACTTTTCACCTTTAATGAATGAAATTCCAGGTAAAAACTCCTTTGCCATGAAGAAGATCCAAATTCATCCAGTTCAGGCTAGTAAACCTGGTTGAAAGACCTTTTTTCAGTGAAATGCAGCTTAGTGCCAAAACAGGCTGCTCTCGCTCTGAAACGCTCATTTTTCACATAAGCCACTTTTCAGCGCTAAAACAGCCTCCAATCGCTCTGAAACGCTCATTTTTGACATAAGCCACTTTTCACCTTTAATGAATGAAATTCCAGGTAAAAACTCCTTTGCCATGAAGAAGATCCAAATTCATCCAGTTCAGGCTAGTAAACCTGGTTGAAAGACCTTTTTTCAGTGAAATGCAGCTTAGTGCCAAAACAGGCTGCTCTCGCTCTGAAACGCTCATTTTTCACATAAGCCACTTTTCAGCCTTATAGGCGACTGTACAGTGCAAAAACAGCCTTCTCTCGCTCTGAAACGCTCATTTTTCACATAAGCCACTTTTCAGCCTTAGGCGACTGTACAGTGCTAAAACAGCCTCCTATCGCTCTGAAACGCTCATTTTTGACATAACCCACTTTTCAGCCTTAATGAATGAAATTCCAGGTAAAAACTCCTTTGCCATGAAGAAGATCCAAATTCAACCAGTTCAGGCTAGTAAACCTGTTTGAAAGACCTTTTTTCAGTGAAATGCAGCTTAGTGCAAAAACAGGCTGCTCTCGCTCTGAAACGCTCATTTTTCACATAAGCCACTTTTCAGCCTTAGGAGACTGTACAGTGCTAAAACAGCCTCCTATCGCTCTGAAACGCTCATTTTTGACATAACCCACTTTTCAGCCTTAATGAATTAAATTCCAGGTAAAAACTCCTTTGCCATGAAGAAGATCCAAATTCAACAAGTTCAGGCTAGTAAACCTGTTTGAAAGACCTTTTTTCAGTGAAATGCAGCTTAGTGCAAAAACAGGCTGCTCTCGCTCTGAAACGCTCATTTTTCACATAAGCCACTTTTCAGCCTTAGGCGACTGTACAGTGCAAAAACAGGCTGCTCTCGCTCTGAAACGCTCATTTTTCACATAAGCCACTTTTCAGCGCTAAAACAGCCTCCAATCGCTCTGAAACGCTCATTTTTGACATAAGCCACTTTTCACCTTTAATGAATGAAATTCCAGGTAAAAACTCCTTTGCCATGAAGAAGATCCAAATTCATCCAGTTCAGGCTAGTAAACCTGGTTGAAAGACCTTTTTTCAGTGAAATGCAGCTTAGTGCCAAAACAGGCTGCTCTCGCTCTGAAACGCTCATTTTTCACATAAGCCACTTTTCAGCGCTAAAACAGCCTCCAATCGCTCTGAAACGCTCATTTTTGACATAAGCCACTTTTCACCTTTAATGAATGAAATTCCAGGTAAAAACTCCATTGCCATGAAGAAGATCCAAATTCATCCAGTTCAGGCTAGTAAACCTGGTTGAAAGACCTTTTTTCAGTGAAATGCAGCTTAGTGCCAAAACAGGCTGCTCTCGCTCTGAAACGCTCATTTTTCACATAAGCCACTTTTCAGCCTTATAGGCGACTGTACAGAGCAAAAACAGCCTCCTCTCGCTCTGAAACGCTCATTTTTCACATAAGCCACTTTTCAGCCTTAGGCGACTGTACAGTGCTAAAACAGCCTCCTATCGCTCTGAAACGCTCATTTTTGACATAACCCACTTTTCAGCCTTAATGAATGAAATTCCAGGTAAAAACTCCTTTGCCATGAAGAAGATCCAAATTCAACCAGTTCAGGTTAGTAAACCTGTTTGAAAGACCTTTTTTCAGTGAAATGCAGCTTAGTGCAAAAACAGGCTGCTCTCGCTCTGAAACGCTCATTTTTCACATAAGCCACTTTTCACCTTTAATGAATGAAATTCCAGGTAAAAACTCCTTTGCCATGAAGAAGATCCAAATTCAACCAGTTCAGGCTAGTAAACCTGTTTGAAAGACCTTTTTTCAGTGAAATGCAGCTTAGTGCAAAAACAGGCTGCTCTCGCTCTGAAACGCTCATTTTTCACATAAGCCACTTTTCAGCCTTAGGAGACTGTACAGTGCTAAAACAGCCTCCTATCGCTCTGAAACGCTCATTTTTGACATAACCCACTTTTCAGCCTTAATGAATTAAATTCCAGGTAAAAACTCCTTTGCCATGAAGAAGATCCAAATTCAACAAGTTCAGGCTAGTAAACCTGTTTGAAAGACCTTTTTTCAGTGAAATGCAGCTTAGTGCAAAAACAGGCTGCTCTCGCTCTGAAACGCTCATTTTTCACATAAGCCACTTTTCACCTTTAATGAATGAAATTCCAGGTAAAAACTCCTTTGCCATGAAGAAGATCCAAATTCATCCAGTTCAGGCTAGTAAACCTGGTTGAAAGACCTTTTTTCAGTGAAATGCAGCTTAGTGCCAAAACAGGCTGCTCTCGCTCTGAAACGCTCATTTTTCACATAAGCCACTTTTCAGCGCTAAAACAGCCTCCAATCGCTCTGAAACGCTCATTTTTGACATAAGCCACTTTTCACCTTTAATGAATGAAATTCCAGGTAAATACTCCTTTGCCATGAAGAAGATCCAAATTCATCCAGTTCAGGCTAGTAAACCTGGTTGAAAGACCTTTTTTCAGTGAAATGCAGCTTAGTGCCAAAACAGGCTGCTCTCGCTCTGAAACGCTCATTTTTCACATGAGCCACTTTTCAGCCTTAGGCGACTGTACAGTGCTAAAACAGCCTCCTATCGCTCTGAAACGCTCATTTTTGACATAACCCACTTTTCAGCCTTAATGAATGAAATTCCAGGTAAAAACTCCTTTGCCATGAAGAAGATCCAAATTCAACCAGTTCAGGCTAGTAAACCTGTTTGAAAGACCTTTTTTCAGTGAAATGCAGCTTAGTGCAAAAACAGGCTGCTCTCGCTCTGAAAGGCTCATTTTTCACATAAGCCACTTTTCAGCGCTAAAACAGCCTCCAATCGCTCTGAAACGCTCATTTTTGACATAAGCCACTTTTCACCTTTAATGAATGAAATTCCAGGTAAAAACTCCTTTGCCATGAAGAAGATCCAAATTCAACCAGTTCAGGCTAGTAAACCTGTTTGAAAGACCTTTTTTCAGTGAAATGCAGCTTAGTGCAAAAACAGGCTGCTCTCGCTCTGAAACGCTCATTTTTCACATAAGCCACTTTTCAGCGCTAAAACAGCCTCCAATCGCTCTGAAACGCTCATTTTTGACATAAGCCACTTTTCACCTTTAATGAATGAAATTCCAGGTAAAAACTCCTTTGCCATGAAGAAGATCCAAATTCATCCAGTTCAGGCTAGTAAACCTGGTTGAAAGACCTTTTTTCAGTGAAATGCAGCTTAGTGCCAAAACAGGCTGCTCTCGCTCTGAAACGCTCATTTTTCACATAAGCCACTTTTCAGCCTTATAGGCGACTGTACAGTGCTAAAACAGCCTCCTATCGCTCTGAAACGCTCATTTTCGACATAACCCACTTTTCAGCCTTAATGAATGAAATTCCAGGTAAAAACTCCTTTGCCATGAAGAAGATCCAAATTCAACCAGTTCAGGCTAGTAAACCTGTTTGAAAGACCTTTTTTCAGTGAAATGCAGCTTAGTGCAAAAACAGCCTCCTCTCGCTCTGAAACGCTCATTTTTAACATAAGCCACTTTTCAGCCTTAGGCGACTGTACAGTGCTAAAACAGCCTCCTATCGCTCTGAAACGCTCATTTTTGACATAACCCACTTTTCAGCCTTAATGAATTAAATTCCAGGTAAAAACTCCTTTGCCATGAAGAAGATCCAAATTCAACAAGTTCAGGCTAGTAAACCTGTTTGAAAGACCTTTTTTCAGTGAAATGCAGCTTAGTGCAAAAACAGGCTGCTCTCGCTCTGAAACGCTCATTTTTCACATAAGCCACTTTTCAGCCTTAGGCGACTGTACAGTGCAAAAACAGGCTGCTCTCGCTCTGAAACGCTCATTTTTCACATAAGCCACTTTTCAGCGCTAAAACAGCCTCCAATCGCTCTGAAACGCTCATTTTTGACATAAGCCACTTTTCACCTTTAATGAATGAAATTCCAGGTAAAAACTCCTTTGCCATGAAGAAGATCCAAATTCAACCAGTTCAGGCTAGTAAACCTGTTTGAAAGACCTTTTTTCAGTGAAATGCAGCTTAGTGCAAAAACAGGCTGCTCTCGCTCTGAAACGCTCATTTTTGACATAACCCACTTTTCAGCCTTAATGAATTAAATTCCAGGTAAAAACTCCTTTGCCATGAAGAAGATCCAAATTCAACAAGTTCAGGCTAGTAAACCTGTTTGAAAGACCTTTTTTCAGTGAAATGCAGCTTAGTGCAAAAACAGGCTGCTCTCGCTCTGAAACGCTCATTTTTCACATAAGCCACTTTTCAGCCTTAGGCGACTGTACAGTGCAAAAACAGGCTGCTCTCGCTCTGAAACGCTCATTTTTCACATAAGCCACTTTTCAGCGCTAAAACAGCCTCCAATCGCTCTGAAACGCTCATTTTTGACATAAGCCACTTTTCACCTTTAATGAATGAAATTCCAGGTAAAAACTCCTTTGCCATGAAGAAGATCCAAATTCATCCAGTTCAGGCTAGTAAACCTGGTTGAAAGACCTTTTTTCAGTGAAATGCAGCTTAGTGCCAAAACAGGCTGCTCTCGCTCTGAAACGCTCATTTTTCACATAAGCCACTTTTCAGCCTTATAGGCGACTGTACAGTGCAAAAACAGCCTCCTCTCGCTCTGAAACGCTCATTTTTCACATAAGCCACTTTTCAGCCTTAGGCGACTGTACAGTGCTAAAACAGCCTCCTATCGCTCTGAAACGCTCATTTTTGACATAACCCACTTTTCAGCCTTAATGAATGAAATTCCAGGTAAAAACTCCTTTGCCATGAAGAAGATCCAAATTCAACCAGTTCAGGCTAGTAAACCTGTTTGAAAGACCTTTTTTCAGTGAAATGCAGCTTAGTGCAAAAACAGGCTGCTCTCGCTCTGAAACGCTCATTTTTCACATAAGCCACTTTTCAGCCTTAGGCGACTGTACAGTGCAAAAACAGGCTGCTCTCGCTCTGAAACGCTCATTTTTCACATAAGCCACTTTTCAGCGCTAAAACAGCCTCCAATCGCTCTGAAACGCTCATTTTTGACATAAGCCACTTTTCACCTTTAATGAATGAAATTCCAGGTAAAAACTCCTTTGCCATGAAGAAGATCCAAATTCATCCAGTTCAGGCTAGTAAACCTGGTTGAAAGACCTTTTTTCAGTGAAATGCAGCTTAGTGCAAAAACAGGCTGCTCTCGCTCTGAAACGCTCATTTTTCACATAAGCCACTTTTCAGCCTTAGGAGACTGTACAGTGCTAAAACAGCCTCCTATCGCTCTGAAACGCTCATTTTTGACATAACCCACTTTTCAGCCTTAATGAATTAAATTCCAGGTAAAAACTCCTTTGCCATGAAGAAGATCCAAATTCAACAAGTTCAGGCTAGTAAACCTGTTTGAAAGACCTTTTTTCAGTGAAATGCAGCTTAGTGCAAAAACAGGCTGCTCTCGCTCTGAAACGCTCATTTTTCACATAAGCCACTTTTCAGCCTTAGGCGACTGTACAGTGCAAAAACAGGCTGCTCTCGCTCTGAAACGCTCATTTTTCACATAAGCCACTTTTCAGCGCTAAAACAGCCTCCAATCGCTCTGAAACGCTCATTTTTGACATAAGCCACTTTTCACCTTTAATGAATGAAATTCCAGGTAAAAACTCCTTTGCCATGAAGAAGATCCAAATTCAACCAGTTCAGGCTAGTAAACCTGTTTGAAAGACCTTTTTTCAGTGAAATGCAGCTTAGTGCAAAAACAGCCTCCTCTCGCTCTGAAACGCTCATTTTTAACATAAGCCACTTTTCAGCCTTAGGCGACTGTACAGTGCTAAAACAGCCTCCTATCGCTCTGAAACGCTCATTTTTGACATAACCCACTTTTCAGCCTTAATGAATTAAATTCCAGGTAAAAACTCCTTTGCCATGAAGAAGATCCAAATTCAACAAGTTCAGGCTAGTAAACCTGTTTGAAAGACCTTTTTTCAGTGAAATGCAGCTTAGTGCAAAAACAGGCTGCTCTCGCTCTGAAACGCTCATTTTTCACATAAGCCACTTTTCAGCCTTAGGCGACTGTACAGTGCAAAAACAGGCTGCTCTCGCTCTGAAACGCTCATTTTTCACATAAGCCACTTTTCAGCGCTAAAACAGCCTCCAATCGCTCTGAAACGCTCATTTTTGACATAAGCCACTTTTCACCTTTAATGAATGAAATTCCAGGTAAAAACTCCTTTGCCATGAAGAAGATCCAAATTCAACCAGTTCAGGCTAGTAAACCTGTTTGAAAGACCTTTTTTCAGTGAAATGCAGCTTAGTGCAAAAACAGGCTGCTCTCGCTCTGAAACGCTCATTTTTCACATAAGCCACTTTTCAGCGCTAAAACAGCCTCCAATCGCTCTGAAACGCTCATTTTTGACATAAGCCACTTTTCACCTTTAATGAATGAAATTCCAGGTAAAAACTCCATTGCCATGAAGAAGATCCAAATTCATCCAGTTCAGGCTAGTAAACCTGGTTGAAAGACCTTTTTTCAGTGAAATGCAGCTTAGTGCCAAAACAGGCTGCTCTCGCTCTGAAACGCTCATTTTTCACATAAGCCACTTTTCAGCCTTATAGGCGACTGTACAGTGCAAAAACAGCCTCCTCTCGCTCTGAAACGCTCATTTTTCACATAAGCCACTTTTCAGCCTTAGGCGACTGTACAGTGCTAAAACAGCCTCCTATCGCTCTGAAACGCTCATTTTTGACATAACCCACTTTTCAGCCTTAATGAATGAAATTCCAGGTAAAAACTCCTTTGCCATGAAGAAGATCCAAATTCAACCAGTTCAGGCTAGTAAACCTGTTTGAAAGACCTTTTTTCAGTGAAATGCAGCTTAGTGCAAAAACAGGCTGCTCTCGCTCTGAAACGCTCATTTTTCACATAAGCCACTTTTCAGCCTTAGGCGACTGTACAGTGCAAAAACAGGCTGCTCTCGCTCTGAAACGCTCATTTTTCACATAAGCCACTTTTCAGCGCTAAAACAGCCTCCAATCGCTCTGAAACGCTCATTTTTGACATAAGCCACTTTTCACCTTTAATGAATGAAATTCCAGGTAAAAACTCCTTTGCCATGAAGAAGATCCAAATTCATCCAGTTCAGGCTAGTAAACCTGGTTGAAAGACCTTTTTTCAGTGAAATGCAGCTTAGTGCCAAAACAGGCTGCTCTCGCTCTGAAACGCTCATTTTTCACATAAGCCACTTTTCAGCGCTAAAACAGCCTCCAATCGCTCTGAAACGCTCATTTTTGACATAAGCCACTTTTCACCTTTAATGAATGAAATTCCAGGTAAAAACTCCTTTGCCATGAAGAAGATCCAAATTCATCCAGTTCAGGCTAGTAAACCTGGTTGAAAGACCTTTTTTCAGTGAAATGCAGCTTAGTGCCAAAACAGGCTGCTCTCGCTCTGAAACGCTCATTTTTCACATAAGCCACTTTTCAGCCTTATAGGCGACTGTACAGTGCAAAAACAGCCTTCTCTCGCTCTGAAACGCTCATTTTTCACATAAGCCACTTTTCAGCCTTAGGCGACTGTACAGTGCTAAAACAGCCTCCTATCGCTCTGAAACGCTCATTTTTGACATAACCCACTTTTCAGCCTTAATGAATGAAATTCCAGGTAAAAACTCCTTTGCCATGAAGAAGATCCAAATTCAACCAGTTCAGGCTAGTAAACCTGTTTGAAAGACCTTTTTTCAGTGAAATGCAGCTTAGTGCAAAAACAGGCTGCTCTCGCTCTGAAACGCTCATTTTTCACATAAGCCACTTTTCAGCCTTAGGAGACTGTACAGTGCTAAAACAGCCTCCTATCGCTCTGAAACGCTCATTTTTGACATAACCCACTTTTCAGCCTTAATGAATTAAATTCCAGGTAAAAACTCCTTTGCCATGAAGAAGATCCAAATTCAACAAGTTCAGGCTAGTAAACCTGTTTGAAAGACCTTTTTTCAGTGAAATGCAGCTTAGTGCAAAAACAGGCTGCTCTCGCTCTGAAACGCTCATTTTTCACATAAGCCACTTTTCAGCCTTAGGCGACTGTACAGTGCAAAAACAGGCTGCTCTCGCTCTGAAACGCTCATTTTTCACATAAGCCACTTTTCAGCGCTAAAACAGCCTCCAATCGCTCTGAAACGCTCATTTTTGACATAAGCCACTTTTCACCTTTAATGAATGAAATTCCAGGTAAAAACTCCTTTGCCATGAAGAAGATCCAAATTCATCCAGTTCAGGCTAGTAAACCTGGTTGAAAGACCTTTTTTCAGTGAAATGCAGCTTAGTGCCAAAACAGGCTGCTCTCGCTCTGAAACGCTCATTTTTCACATAAGCCACTTTTCAGCGCTAAAACAGCCTCCAATCGCTCTGAAACGCTCATTTTTGACATAAGCCACTTTTCACCTTTAATGAATGAAATTCCAGGTAAAAACTCCATTGCCATGAAGAAGATCCAAATTCATCCAGTTCAGGCTAGTAAACCTGGTTGAAAGACCTTTTTTCAGTGAAATGCAGCTTAGTGCCAAAACAGGCTGCTCTCGCTCTGAAACGCTCATTTTTCACATAAGCCACTTTTCAGCCTTATAGGCGACTGTACAGAGCAAAAACAGCCTCCTCTCGCTCTGAAACGCTCATTTTTCACATAAGCCACTTTTCAGCCTTAGGCGACTGTACAGTGCTAAAACAGCCTCCTATCGCTCTGAAACGCTCATTTTTGACATAACCCACTTTTCAGCCTTAATGAATGAAATTCCAGGTAAAAACTCCTTTGCCATGAAGAAGATCCAAATTCAACCAGTTCAGGTTAGTAAACCTGTTTGAAAGACCTTTTTTCAGTGAAATGCAGCTTAGTGCAAAAACAGGCTGCTCTCGCTCTGAAACGCTCATTTTTCACATAAGCCACTTTTCACCTTTAATGAATGAAATTCCAGGTAAAAACTCCTTTGCCATGAAGAAGATCCAAATTCAACCAGTTCAGGCTAGTAAACCTGTTTGAAAGACCTTTTTTCAGTGAAATGCAGCTTAGTGCAAAAACAGGCTGCTCTCGCTCTGAAACGCTCATTTTTCACATAAGCCACTTTTCAGCCTTAGGAGACTGTACAGTGCTAAAACAGCCTCCTATCGCTCTGAAACGCTCATTTTTGACATAACCCACTTTTCAGCCTTAATGAATTAAATTCCAGGTAAAAACTCCTTTGCCATGAAGAAGATCCAAATTCAACAAGTTCAGGCTAGTAAACCTGTTTGAAAGACCTTTTTTCAGTGAAATGCAGCTTAGTGCAAAAACAGGCTGCTCTCGCTCTGAAACGCTCATTTTTCACATAAGCCACTTTTCACCTTTAATGAATGAAATTCCAGGTAAAAACTCCTTTGCCATGAAGAAGATCCAAATTCATCCAGTTCAGGCTAGTAAACCTGGTTGAAAGACCTTTTTTCAGTGAAATGCAGCTTAGTGCCAAAACAGGCTGCTCTCGCTCTGAAACGCTCATTTTTCACATAAGCCACTTTTCAGCGCTAAAACAGCCTCCAATCGCTCTGAAACGCTCATTTTTGACATAAGCCACTTTTCACCTTTAATGAATGAAATTCCAGGTAAATACTCCTTTGCCATGAAGAAGATCCAAATTCATCCAGTTCAGGCTAGTAAACCTGGTTGAAAGACCTTTTTTCAGTGAAATGCAGCTTAGTGCCAAAACAGGCTGCTCTCGCTCTGAAACGCTCATTTTTCACATGAGCCACTTTTCAGCCTTAGGCGACTGTACAGTGCTAAAACAGCCTCCTATCGCTCTGAAACGCTCATTTTTGACATAACCCACTTTTCAGCCTTAATGAATGAAATTCCAGGTAAAAACTCCTTTGCCATGAAGAAGATCCAAATTCAACCAGTTCAGGCTAGTAAACCTGTTTGAAAGACCTTTTTTCAGTGAAATGCAGCTTAGTGCAAAAACAGGCTGCTCTCGCTCTGAAAGGCTCATTTTTCACATAAGCCACTTTTCAGCGCTAAAACAGCCTCCAATCGCTCTGAAACGCTCATTTTTGACATAAGCCACTTTTCACCTTTAATGAATGAAATTCCAGGTAAAAACTCCTTTGCCATGAAGAAGATCCAAATTCAACCAGTTCAGGCTAGTAAACCTGTTTGAAAGACCTTTTTTCAGTGAAATGCAGCTTAGTGCAAAAACAGGCTGCTCTCGCTCTGAAACGCTCATTTTTCACATAAGCCACTTTTCAGCGCTAAAACAGCCTCCAATCGCTCTGAAACGCTCATTTTTGACATAAGCCACTTTTCACCTTTAATGAATGAAATTCCAGGTAAAAACTCCTTTGCCATGAAGAAGATCCAAATTCATCCAGTTCAGGCTAGTAAACCTGGTTGAAAGACCTTTTTTCAGTGAAATGCAGCTTAGTGCCAAAACAGGCTGCTCTCGCTCTGAAACGCTCATTTTTCACATAAGCCACTTTTCAGCCTTATAGGCGACTGTACAGTGCTAAAACAGCCTCCTATCGCTCTGAAACGCTCATTTTCGACATAACCCACTTTTCAGCCTTAATGAATGAAATTCCAGGTAAAAACTCCTTTGCCATGAAGAAGATCCAAATTCAACAAGTTCAGGCTAGTAAACCTGTTTGAAAGACCTTTTTTCAGTGAAATGCAGCTTAGTGCAAAAACAGGCTGCTCTCGCTCTGAAACGCTCATTTTTCACATAAGCCACTTTTCAGCCTTAGGCGACTGTACAGTGCAAAAACAGGCTGCTCTCGCTCTGAAACGCTCATTTTTCACATAAGCCACTTTTCAGCGCTAAAACAGCCTCCAATCGCTCTGAAACGCTCATTTTTGACATAAGCCACTTTTCACCTTTAATGAATGAAATTCCAGGTAAAAACTCCTTTGCCATGAAGAAGATCCAAATTCAACCAGTTCAGGCTAGTAAACCTGTTTGAAAGACCTTTTTTCAGTGAAATGCAGCTTAGTGCAAAAACAGGCTGCTCTCGCTCTGAAACGCTCATTTTTGACATAACCCACTTTTCAGCCTTAATGAATTAAATTCCAGGTAAAAACTCCTTTGCCATGAAGAAGATCCAAATTCAACAAGTTCAGGCTAGTAAACCTGTTTGAAAGACCTTTTTTCAGTGAAATGCAGCTTAGTGCAAAAACAGGCTGCTCTCGCTCTGAAACGCTCATTTTTCACATAAGCCACTTTTCAGCCTTAGGCGACTGTACAGTGCAAAAACAGGCTGCTCTCGCTCTGAAACGCTCATTTTTCACATAAGCCACTTTTCAGCGCTAAAACAGCCTCCAATCGCTCTGAAACGCTCATTTTTGACATAAGCCACTTTTCACCTTTAATGAATGAAATTCCAGGTAAAAACTCCTTTGCCATGAAGAAGATCCAAATTCATCCAGTTCAGGCTAGTAAACCTGGTTGAAAGACCTTTTTTCAGTGAAATGCAGCTTAGTGCCAAAACAGGCTGCTCTCGCTCTGAAACGCTCATTTTTCACATAAGCCACTTTTCAGCCTTATAGGCGACTGTACAGTGCAAAAACAGCCTCCTCTCGCTCTGAAACGCTCATTTTTCACATAAGCCACTTTTCAGCCTTAGGCGACTGTACAGTGCTAAAACAGCCTCCTATCGCTCTGAAACGCTCATTTTTGACATAACCCACTTTTCAGCCTTAATGAATGAAATTCCAGGTAAAAACTCCTTTGCCATGAAGAAGATCCAAATTCAACCAGTTCAGGCTAGTAAACCTGTTTGAAAGACCTTTTTTCAGTGAAATGCAGCTTAGTGCAAAAACAGGCTGCTCTCGCTCTGAAACGCTCATTTTTCACATAAGCCACTTTTCAGCCTTAGGCGACTGTACAGTGCAAAAACAGGCTGCTCTCGCTCTGAAACGCTCATTTTTCACATAAGCCACTTTTCAGCGCTAAAACAGCCTCCAATCGCTCTGAAACGCTCATTTTTGACATAAGCCACTTTTCACCTTTAATGAATGAAATTCCAGGTAAAAACTCCTTTGCCATGAAGAAGATCCAAATTCATCCAGTTCAGGCTAGTAAACCTGGTTGAAAGACCTTTTTTCAGTGAAATGCAGCTTAGTGCAAAAACAGGCTGCTCTCGCTCTGAAACGCTCATTTTTCACATAAGCCACTTTTCAGCCTTAGGAGACTGTACAGTGCTAAAACAGCCTCCTATCGCTCTGAAACGCTCATTTTTGACATAACCCACTTTTCAGCCTTAATGAATTAAATTCCAGGTAAAAACTCCTTTGCCATGAAGAAGATCCAAATTCAACAAGTTCAGGCTAGTAAACCTGTTTGAAAGACCTTTTTTCAGTGAAATGCAGCTTAGTGCAAAAACAGGCTGCTCTCGCTCTGAAACGCTCATTTTTCACATAAGCCACTTTTCAGCCTTATAGGCGACTGTACAGTGCTAAAACAGCCTCCTATCGCTCTGAAACGCTCATTTTCGACATAACCCACTTTTCAGCCTTAATGAATGAAATTCCAGGTAAAAACTCCTTTGCCATGAAGAAGATCCAAATTCAACCAGTTCAGGCTAGTAAACCTGTTTGAAAGACCTTTTTTCAGTGAAATGCAGCTTAGTGCAAAAACAGCCTCCTCTCGCTCTGAAACGCTCATTTTTAACATAAGCCACTTTTCAGCCTTAGGCGACTGTACAGTGCTAAAACAGCCTCCTATCGCTCTGAAACGCTCATTTTTGACATAACCCACTTTTCAGCCTTAATGAATTAAATTCCAGGTAAAAACTCCTTTGCCATGAAGAAGATCCAAATTCAACAAGTTCAGGCTAGTAAACCTGTTTGAAAGACCTTTTTTCAGTGAAATGCAGCTTAGTGCAAAAACAGGCTGCTCTCGCTCTGAAACGCTCATTTTTCACATAAGCCACTTTTCAGCCTTAGGCGACTGTACAGTGCAAAAACAGGCTGCTCTCGCTCTGAAACGCTCATTTTTCACATAAGCCACTTTTCAGCGCTAAAACAGCCTCCAATCGCTCTGAAACGCTCATTTTTGACATAAGCCACTTTTCACCTTTAATGAATGAAATTCCAGGTAAAAACTCCTTTGCCATGAAGAAGATCCAAATTCAACCAGTTCAGGCTAGTAAACCTGTTTGAAAGACCTTTTTTCAGTGAAATGCAGCTTAGTGCAAAAACAGGCTGCTCTCGCTCTGAAACGCTCATTTTTGACATAACCCACTTTTCAGCCATAATGAATTAAATTCCAGGTAAAAACTCCTTTGCCATGAAGAAGATCCAAATTCAACAAGTTCAGGCTAGTAAACCTGTTTGAAAGACCTTTTTTCAGTGAAATGCAGCTTAGTGCAAAAACAGGCTGCTCTCGCTCTGAAACGCTCATTTTTCACATAAGCCACTTTTCAGCCTTAGGCGACTGTACAGTGCAAAAACAGGCTGCTCTCGCTCTGAAACGCTCATTTTTCACATAAGCCACTTTTCAGCGCTAAAACAGCCTCCAATCGCTCTGAAACGCTCATTTTTGACATAAGCCACTTTTCACCTTTAATGAATGAAATTCCAGGTAAAAACTCCTTTGCCATGAAGAAGATCCAAATTCATCCAGTTCAGGCTAGTAAACCTGGTTGAAAGACCTTTTTTCAGTGAAATGCAGCTTAGTGCAAAAACAGGCTGCTCTCGCTCTGAAATGCTCATTTTTCACATAAGCCACTTTTCAGCGCTAAAACAGCCTCCAATCGCTCTGAAACGCTCATTTTTGACATAAGCCACTTTTCACCTTTAATGAATGAAATTCCAGGTAAAAACTCCATTGCCATGAAGAAGATCCAAATTCATCCAGTTCAGGCTAGTAAACCTGGTTGAAAGACCTTTTTTCAGTGAAATGCAGCTTAGTGCCAAAACAGGCTGCTCTCGCTCTGAAACGCTCATTTTTCACATAAGCCACTTTTCAGCCTTATAGGCGACTGTACAGTGCAAAAACAGCCTCCTCTCGCTCTGAAACGCTCATTTTTCACATAAGCCACTTTTCAGCCTTAGGCGACTGTACAGTGCTAAAACAGCCTCCTATCGCTCTGAAACGCTCATTTTTGACATAACCCACTTTTCAGCCTTAATGAATGAAATTCCAGGTAAAAACTCCTTTGCCATGAAGAAGATCCAAATTCAACCAGTTCAGGCTAGTAAACCTGTTTGAAAGACCTTTTTTCAGTGAAATGCAGCTTAGTGCAAAAACAGGCTGCTCTCGCTCTGAAACGCTCATTTTTCACATAAGCCACTTTTCAGCCTTAGGAGACTGTACAGTGCTAAAACAGCCTCCTATCGCTCTGAAACGCTCATTTTTGACATAACCCACTTTTCAGCCTTAATGAATTAAATTCCAGGTAAAAACTCCTTTGCCATGAAGAAGATCCAAATTCAACAAGTTCAGGCTAGTAAACCTGTTTGAAAGACCTTTTTTCAGTGAAATGCAGCTTAGTGCAAAAACAGGCTGCTCTCGCTCTGAAACGCTCATTTTTCACATAAGCCACTTTTCAGCCTTAGGCGACTGTACAGTGCAAAAACAGGCTGCTCTCGCTCTGAAACGCTCATTTTTCACATAAGCCACTTTTCAGCGCTAAAACAGCCTCCAATCGCTCTGAAACGCTCATTTTTGACATAAGCCACTTTTCACCTTTAATGAATGAAATTCCAGGTAAAAACTCCTTTGCCATGAAGAAGATCCAAATTCAACCAGTTCAGGCTAGTAAACCTGTTTGAAAGACCTTTTTTCAGTGAAATGCAGCTTAGTGCAAAAACAGGCTGCTCTCGCTCTGAAACGCTCATTTTTGACATAACCCACTTTTCAGCCTTAATGAATTAAATTCCAGGTAAAAACTCCTTTGCCATGAAGAAGATCCAAATTCAACAAGTTCAGGCTAGTAAACCTGTTTGAAAGACCTTTTTTCAGTGAAATGCAGCTTAGTGCAAAAACAGGCTGCTCTCGCTCTGAAACGCTCATTTTTCACATAAGCCACTTTTCAGCCTTAGGCGACTGTACAGTGCAAAAACAGGCTGCTCTCGCTCTGAAACGCTCATTTTTCACATAAGCCACTTTTCAGCGCTAAAACAGCCTCCAATCGCTCTGAAACGCTCATTTTTGACATAAGACACTTTTCACCTTTAATGAATGAAATTCCAGGTAAAAACTCCTTTGCCATGAAGAAGATCCAAATTCATCCAGTTCAGGCTAGTAAACCTGGTTGAAAGACCTTTTTTCAGTGAAATGCAGCTTAGTGCCAAAACAGGCTGCTCTCGCTCTGAAACGCTCATTTTTCACATAAGCCACTTTTCAGCGCTAAAACAGCCTCCAATCGCTCTGAAACGCTCATTTTTGACATAAGCCACTTTTCACCTTTAATGAATGAAATTCCAGGTAAAAACTCCATTGCCATGAAGAAGATCCAAATTCATCCAGTTCAGGCTAGTAAACCTGGTTGAAAGACCTTTTTTCAGTGAAATGCAGCTTAGTGCCAAAACAGGCTGCTCTCGCTCTGAAACGCTCATTTTTCACATAAGCCACTTTTCAGCCTTATAGGCGACTGTACAGTGCAAAAACAGCCTCCTCTCGCTCTGAAACGCTCATTTTTGACATAACCCACTTTTCAGCCTTAATGAATGAAATTCCAGGTAAAAACTCCTTTGCCATGAAGAAGATCCAAATTCAACCAGTTCAGGCTAGTAAACCTGTTTGAAAGACCTTTTTTCAGTGAAATGCAGCTTAGTGCAAAAACAGGCTGCTCTCGCTCTGAAACGCTCATTTTTCACATAAGCCACTTTTCAGCCTTAGGAGACTGTACAGTGCTAAAACAGCCTCCTATCGCTCTGAAACGCTCATTTTTGACATAACCCACTTTTCAGCCTTAATGAATTAAATTCCAGGTAAAAACTCCTTTGCCATGAAGAAGATCCAAATTCAACAAGTTCAGGCTAGTAAACCTGTTTGAAAGACCTTTTTTCAGTGAAATGCAGCTTAGTGCAAAAACAGGCTGCTCTCGCTCTGAAACGCTCATTTTTCACATAAGCCACTTTTCAGCCTTAGGCGACTGTACAGTGCAAAAACAGGCTGCTCTCGCTCTGAAACGCTCATTTTTCACATAAGCCACTTTTCAGCGCTAAAACAGCCTCCAATCGCTCTGAAACGCTCATTTTTGACATAAGCCACTTTTCACCTTTAATGAATGAAATTCCAGGTAAAAACTCCTTTGCCATGAAGAAGATCCAAATTCATCCAGTTCAGGCTAGTAAACCTGTTTGAAAGACCTTTTTTCAGTGAAATGCAGCTTAGTGCCAAAACAGGCTGCTCTCGCTCTGAAACGCTCATTTTTCACATAAGCCACTTTTCAGCGCTAAAACAGCCTCCAATCGCTCTGAAACGCTCATTTTTGACATAAGCCACTTTTCACCTTTAATGAATGAAATTCCAGGTAAAAACTCCTTTGCCATGAAGAAGATCCAAATTCATCCAGTTCAGGCTAGTAAACCTGGTTGAAAGACCTTTTTTCAGTGAAATGCAGCTTAGTGCCAAAACAGGCTGCTCTCGCTCTGAAACGCTCATTTTTCACATAAGCCACTTTTCAGCCTTAGGCGACTGTACAGTGCTAAAACAGCCTCCTATCGCTCTGAAACGCTCATTTTTGACATAACCCACTTTTCAGCCTTAATGAATGAAATTCCAGGTAAAAACTCCTTTGCCATGAAGAAGATCCAAATTCAACCAGTTCAGGCTAGTAAACCTGTTTGAAAGACCTTTTTTCAGTGAAATGCAGCTTAGTGCAAAAACAGGCTGCTCTCGCTCTGAAACGCTCATTTTTCACATAAGCCACTTTTCAGCGCTAAAACAGCCTCCAATCGCTCTGAAACGCTCATTTTTGACATAAGCCACTTTTCACCTTTAATGAATGAAATTCCAGGTAAAAACTCCTTTGCCATGAAGAACATCCAAATTCAACCAGTTCAGGCTAGTAAACCTGTTTGAAAGACCTTTTTTCAGTGAAATGCAGCTCAGTGCAAAAACAGGCTGCTCTCGCTCTGAAACGCTCATTTTTCACATAAGCCACTTTTCAGCGCTAAAACAGCCTCCAATCGCTCTGAAACGCTCATTTTTGACATAAGCCACTTTTCACCTTTAATGAATGAAATTCCAGGTAAAAACTCCTTTGCCATAAAGAAGATCCAAATTCATCCAGTTCAGGCTAGTAAACCTGGTTGAAAGACCTTTTTTCAGTGAAATGCAGCTTAGTGCCAAAACAGGCTGCTCTCGCTCTGAAACGCTCATTTTTCACATAAGCCACTTTTCAGCCTTATAGGCGACTGTACAGTGCTAAAACAGCCTCCTATCGCTCTGAAACGCTCATTTTCGACATAACCCACTTTTCAGCCTTAATGAATGAAATTCCAGGTAAAAACTCCTTTGCCATGAAGAAGATCCAAATTCAACCAGTTCAGGCTAGTAAACCTGTTTGAAAGACCTTTTTTCAGTGAAATGCAGCTTAGTGCAAAAACAGGCTGCTCTCGCTCTGAAACGCTCATTTTTCACATAAGCCACTTTTCAGCCTTAGGCGACTGTACAGTGCAAAAACAGGCTGCTCTCGCTCTGAAACGCTCATTTTTCACATAAGCCACTTTTCAGCGCTAAAACAGCCTCCAATCGCTCTGAAACGCTCATTTTTGACATAAGCCACTTTTCACCTTTAATGAATGAAATTCCAGGTAAAAACTCCTTTGCCATGAAGAAGATCCAAATTCATCCAGTTCAGGCTAGTAAACCTGGTTGAAAGACCTTTTTTCAGTGAAATGCAGCTTAGTGCCAAAACAGGCTGCTCTCGCTCTGAAACGCTCATTTTTCACATAAGCCACTTTTCAGCGCTAAAACAGCCTCCAATCGCTCTGAAACGCTCATTTTTGACATAAGCCACTTTTCACCTTTAATGAATGAAATTCCAGGTAAAAACTCCTTTGCCATGAAGAAGATCCAAATTCATCCAGTTCAGGCTAGTAAACCTGGTTGAAAGACCTTTTTTCAGTGAAATGCAGCTTAGTGCCAAAACAGGCTGCTCTCGCTCTGAAACGCTCATTTTTCACATAAGCCACTTTTCAGCCTTATAGGCGACTGTACAGTGCAAAAACAGCCTCCTCTCGCTCTGAAACGCTCATTTTTCACATAAGCCACTTTTCAGCCTTAGGCGACTGTACAGTGCTAAAACAGCCTCCTATCGCTCTGAAACGCTCATTTTTGACATAACCCACTTTTCAGCCTTAATGAATGAAATTCCAGGTAAAAACTCCTTTGCCATGAAGAAGATCCAAATTCAACCAGTTCAGGCTAGTAAACCTGTTTGAAAGACCTTTTTTCAGTGAAATGCAGCTTAGTGCAAAAACAGGCTGCTCTCGCTCTGAAACGCTCATTTTTCACATAAGCCACTTTTCAGCCTTAGGCGACTGTACAGTGCAAAAACAGGCTGCTCTCGCTCTGAAACGCTCATTTTTCACATAAGCCACTTTTCAGCGCTAAAACAGCCTCCAATCGCTCTGAAACGCTCATTTTTGACATAAGCCACTTTTCACCTTTAATGAATGAAATTCCAGGTAAAAACTCCTTTGCCATGAAGAAGATCCAAATTCATCCAGTTCAGGCTAGTAAACCTGGTTGAAAGACCTTTTTTCAGTGAAATGCAGCTTAGTGCCAAAACAGGCTGCTCTCGCTCTGAAACGCTCATTTTTCACATAAGCCACTTTTCAGCGCTAAAACAGCCTCCAATCGCTCTGAAACGCTCATTTTTGACATAAGCCACTTTTCACCTTTAATGAATGAAATTCCAGGTAAAAACTCCTTTGCCATGAAGAAGATCCAAATTCATCCAGTTCAGGCTAGTAAACCTGGTTGAAAGACCTTTTTTCAGTGAAATGCAGCTTAGTGCCAAAACAGGCTGCTCTCGCTCTGAAACGCTCATTTTTCACATAAGCCACTTTTCAGCCTTATAGGCGACTGTACAGTGCAAAAACAGCCTTCTCTCGCTCTGAAACGCTCATTTTTGACATAACCCACTTTTCAGCCTTAATGAATGAAATTCCAGGTAAAAACTCCTTTGCCATGAAGAAGATCCAAATTCAACCAGTTCAGGCTAGTAAACCTGTTTGAAAGACCTTTTTTCAGTGAAATGCAGCTTAGTGCAAAAACAGGCTGCTCTCGCTCTGAAACGCTCATTTTTGACATAACCCACTTTTCAGCCTTAATGAATTAAATTCCAGGTAAAAACTCCTTTGCCATGAAGAAGATCCAAATTCAACAAGTTCAGGCTAGTAAACCTGTTTGAAAGACCTTTTTTCAGTGAAATGCAGCTTAGTGCAAAAACAGGCTGCTCTCGCTCTGAAACGCTCATTTTTCACATAAGCCACTTTTCAGCCTTAGGCGACTGTACAGTGCAAAAACAGGCTGCTCTCGCTCTGAAACGCTCATTTTTCACATAAGCCACTTTTCAGCGCTAAAACAGCCTCCAATCGCTCTGAAACGCTCATTTTTGACATAAGACACTTTTCACCTTTAATGAATGAAATTCCAGGTAAAAACTCCTTTGCCATGAAGAAGATCCAAATTCATCCAGTTCAGGCTAGTAAACCTGGTTGAAAGACCTTTTTTCAGTGAAATGCAGCTTAGTGCCAAAACAGGCTGCTCTCGCTCTGAAACGCTCATTTTTCACATAAGCCACTTTTCAGCGCTAAAACAGCCTCCAATCGCTCTGAAACGCTCATTTTTGACATAAGCCACTTTTCACCTTTAATGAATGAAATTCCAGGTAAAAACTCCATTGCCATGAAGAAGATCCAAATTCATCCAGTTCAGGCTAGTAAACCTGGTTGAAAGACCTTTTTTCAGTGAAATGCAGCTTAGTGCCAAAACAGGCTGCTCTCGCTCTGAAACGCTCATTTTTCACATAAGCCACTTTTCAGCCTTATAGGCGACTGTACAGTGCAAAAACAGCCTCCTCTCGCTCTGAAACGCTCATTTTTCACATAAGCCACTTTTCAGCCTTAGGCGACTGTACAGTGCTAAAACAGCCTCCTATCGCTCTGAAACGCTCATTTTTGACATAACCCACTTTTCAGCCTTAATGAATGAAATTCCAGGTAAAAACTCCTTTGCCATGAAGAAGATCCAAATTCAACCAGTTCAGGCTAGTAAACCTGTTTGAAAGACCTTTTTTCAGTGAAATGCAGCTTAGTGCAAAAACAGGCTGCTCTCGCTCTGAAACGCTCATTTTTCACATAAGCCACTTTTCAGCCTTAGGAGACTGTACAGTGCTAAAACAGCCTCCTATCGCTCTGAAACGCTCATTTTTGACATAACCCACTTTTCAGCCTTAATGAATTAAATTCCAGGTAAAAACTCCTTTGCCATGAAGAAGATCCAAATTCAACAAGTTCAGGCTAGTAAACCTGTTTGAAAGACCTTTTTTCAGTGAAATGCAGCTTAGTGCAAAAACAGGCTGCTCTCGCTCTGAAACGCTCATTTTTCACATAAGCCACTTTTCAGCCTTAGGCGACTGTACAGTGCAAAAACAGGCTGCTCTCGCTCTGAAACGCTCATTTTTCACATAAGCCACTTTTCAGCGCTAAAACAGCCTCCAATCGCTCTGAAACGCTCATTTTTGACATAAGCCACTTTTCACCTTTAATGAATGAAATTCCAGGTAAAAACTCCTTTGCCATGAAGAAGATCCAAATTCATCCAGTTCAGGCTAGTAAACCTGTTTGAAAGACCTTTTTTCAGTGAAATGCAGCTTAGTGCCAAAACAGGCTGCTCTCGCTCTGAAACGCTCATTTTTCACATAAGCCACTTTTCAGCGCTAAAACAGCCTCCAATCGCTCTGAAACGCTCATTTTTGACATAAGCCACTTTTCACCTTTAATGAATGAAATTCCAGGTAAAAACTCCTTTGCCATGAAGAAGATCCAAATTCATCCAGTTCAGGCTAGTAAACCTGGTTGAAAGACCTTTTTTCAGTGAAATGCAGCTTAGTGCCAAAACAGGCTGCTCTCGCTCTGAAACGCTCATTTTTCACATAAGCCACTTTTCAGCCTTAGGCGACTGTACAGTGCTAAAACAGCCTCCTATCGCTCTGAAACGCTCATTTTTGACATAACCCACTTTTCAGCCTTAATGAATGAAATTCCAGGTAAAAACTCCTTTGCCATGAAGAAGATCCAAATTCAACCAGTTCAGGCTAGTAAACCTGTTTGAAAGACCTTTTTTCAGTGAAATGCAGCTTAGTGCAAAAACAGGCTGCTCTCGCTCTGAAACGCTCATTTTTCACATAAGCCACTTTTCAGCGCTAAAACAGCCTCCAATCGCTCTGAAACGCTCATTTTTGACATAAGCCACTTTTCACCTTTAATGAATGAAATTCCAGGTAAAAACTCCTTTGCCATGAAGAAGATCCAAATTCATCCAGTTCAGGCTAGTAAACCTGGTTGAAAGACCTTTTTTCAGTGAAATGCAGCTTAGTGCCAAAACAGGCTGCTCTCGCTCTGAAACGCTCATTTTTCACATAAGCCACTTTTCAGCGCTAAAACAGCCTCCAATCGCTCTGAAACGCTCATTTTTGACATAAGCCACTTTTCACCTTTAATGAATGAAATTCCAGGTAAAAACTCCTTTGCCATGAAGAAGATCCAAATTCATCCAGTTCAGGCTAGTAAACCTGGTTGAAAGACCTTTTTTCAGTGAAATGCAGCTTAGTGCCAAAACAGGCTGCTCTCGCTCTGAAACGCTCATTTTTCACATAAGCCACTTTTCAGCCTTATAGGCGACTGTACAGTGCAAAAACAGCCTCCTCTCGCTCTGAAACGCTCATTTTTCACATAAGCCACTTTTCAGCCTTAGGCGACTGTACAGTGCTAAAACAGCCTCCTATCGCTCTGAAACGCTCATTTTTGACATAACCCACTTTTCAGCCTTAATGAATGAAATTCCAGGTAAAAACTCCTTTGCCATGAAGAAGATCCAAATTCAACCAGTTCAGGCTAGTAAACCTGTTTGAAAGACCTTTTTTCAGTGAAATGCAGCTTAGTGCAAAAACAGGCTGCTCTCGCTCTGAAACGCTCATTTTTCACATAAGCCACTTTTCAGCCTTAGGCGACTGTACAGTGCAAAAACAGGCTGCTCTCGCTCTGAAACGCTCATTTTTCACATAAGCCACTTTTCAGCGCTAAAACAGCCTCCAATCGCTCTGAAACGCTCATTTTTGACATAAGCCACTTTTCACCTTTAATGAATGAAATTCCAGGTAAAAACTCCTTTGCCATGAAGAAGATCCAAATTCATCCAGTTCAGGCTAGTAAACCTGGTTGAAAGACCTTTTTTCAGTGAAATGCAGCTTAGTGCCAAAACAGGCTGCTCTCGCTCTGAAACGCTCATTTTTCACATAAGCCACTTTTCAGCGCTAAAACAGCCTCCAATCGCTCTGAAACGCTCATTTTTGACATAAGCCACTTTTCACCTTTAATGAATGAAATTCCAGGTAAAAACTCCTTTGCCATGAAGAAGATCCAAATTCATCCAGTTCAGGCTAGTAAACCTGGTTGAAAGACCTTTTTTCAGTGAAATGCAGCTTAGTGCCAAAACAGGCTGCTCTCGCTCTGAAACGCTCATTTTTCACATAAGCCACTTTTCAGCCTTATAGGCGACTGTACAGTGCAAAAACAGCCTTCTCTCGCTCTGAAACGCTCATTTTTGACATAACCCACTTTTCAGCCTTAATGAATGAAATTCCAGGTAAAAACTCCTTTGCCATGAAGAAGATCCAAATTCAACCAGTTCAGGCTAGTAAACCTGTTTGAAAGACCTTTTTTCAGTGAAATGCAGCTTAGTGCAAAAACAGGCTGCTCTCGCTCTGAAACGCTCATTTTTCACATAAGCCACTTTTCAGCCTTAGGAGACTGTACAGTGCTAAAACAGCCTCCTATCGCTCTGAAACGCTCATTTTTGACATAACCCACTTTTCAGCCTTAATGAATTAAATTCCAGGTAAAAACTCCTTTGCCATGAAGAAGATCCAAATTCAACAAGTTCAGGCTAGTAAACCTGTTTGAAAGACCTTTTTTCAGTGAAATGCAGCTTAGTGCAAAAACAGGCTGCTCTCGCTCTGAAACGCTCATTTTTCACATAAGCCACTTTTCAGCCTTAGGCGACTGTACAGTGCAAAAACAGGCTGCTCTCGCTCTGAAACGCTCATTTTTCACATAAGCCACTTTTCAGCGCTAAAACAGCCTCCAATCGCTCTGAAACGCTCATTTTTGACATAAGCCACTTTTCACCTTTAATGAATGAAATTCCAGGTAAAAACTCCTTTGCCATGAAGAAGATCCAAATTCATCCAGTTCAGGCTAGTAAACCTGGTTGAAAGACCTTTTTTCAGTGAAATGCAGCTTAGTGCCAAAACAGGCTGCTCTCGCTCTGAAACGCTCATTTTTCACATAAGCCACTTTTCAGCGCTAAAACAGCCTCCAATCGCTCTGAAACGCTCATTTTTGACATAAGCCACTTTTCACCTTTAATGAATGAAATTCCAGGTAAAAACTCCATTGCCATGAAGAAGATCCAAATTCATCCAGTTCAGGCTAGTAAACCTGGTTGAAAGACCTTTTTTCAGTGAAATGCAGCTTAGTGCCAAAACAGGCTGCTCTCGCTCTGAAACGCTCATTTTTCACATAAGCCACTTTTCAGCCTTATAGGCGACTGTACAGTGCAAAAACAGCCTCCTCTCGCTCTGAAACGCTCATTTTTCACATAAGCCACTTTTCAGCCTTAGGCGACTGTACAGTGCTAAAACAGCCTCCTATCGCTCTGAAACGCTCATTTTTGACATAACCCACTTTTCAGCCTTAATGAATGAAATTCCAGGTAAAAACTCCTTTGCCATGAAGAAGATCCAAATTCAACCAGTTCAGGTTAGTAAACCTGTTTGAAAGACCTTTTTTCAGTGAAATGCAGCTTAGTGCAAAAACAGGCTGCTCTCGCTCTGAAACGCTCATTTTTCACATAAGCCACTTTTCACCTTTAATGAATGAAATTCCAGGTAAAAACTCCTTTGCCATGAAGAAGATCCAAATTCAACCAGTTCAGGCTAGTAAACCTGTTTGAAAGACCTTTTTTCAGTGAAATGCAGCTTAGTGCAAAAACAGGCTGCTCTCGCTCTGAAACGCTCATTTTTCACATAAGCCACTTTTCAGCCTTAGGAGACTGTACAGTGCTAAAACAGCCTCCTATCGCTCTGAAACGCTCATTTTTGACATAACCCACTTTTCAGCCTTAATGAATTAAATTCCAGGTAAAAACTCCTTTGCCATGAAGAAGATCCAAATTCAACAAGTTCAGGCTAGTAAACCTGTTTGAAAGACCTTTTTTCAGTGAAATGCAGCTTAGTGCAAAAACAGGCTGCTCTCGCTCTGAAACGCTCATTTTTGACATAAGCCACTTTTCACCTTTAATGAATGAAATTCCAGGTAAAAACTCCTTTGCCATGAAGAAGATCCAAATTCATCCAGTTCAGGCTAGTAAACCTGGTTGAAAGACCTTTTTTCAGTGAAATGCAGCTTAGTGCCAAAACAGGCTGCTCTCGCTCTGAAACGCTCATTTTTCACATAAGCCACTTTTCAGCGCTAAAACAGCCTCCAATCGCTCTGAAACGCTCATTTTTGACATAAGCCACTTTTCACCTTTAATGAATGAAATTCCAGGTAAAAACTCCTTTGCCATGAAGAAGATCCAAATTCATCCAGTTCAGGCTAGTAAACCTGGTTGAAAGACCTTTTTTCAGTGAAATGCAGCTTAGTGCCAAAACAGGCTGCTCTCGCTCTGAAACGCTCATTTTTCACATAAGCCACTTTTCAGCCTTAGGCGACTGTACAGTGCTAAAACAGCCTCCTATCGCTCTGAAACGCTCATTTTTGACATAACCCACTTTTCAGCCTTAATGAATGAAATTCCAGGTAAAAACTCCTTTGCCATGAAGAAGATCCAAATTCAACCAGTTCAGGCTAGTAAACCTGTTTGAAAGACCTTTTTTCAGTGAAATGCAGCTTAGTGCAAAAACAGGCTGCTCTCGCTCTGAAAGGCTCATTTTTCACATAAGCCACTTTTCAGCGCTAAAACAGCCTCCAATCGCTCTGAAACGCTCATTTTTGACATAAGCCACTTTTCACCTTTAATGAATGAAATTCCAGGTAAAAACTCCTTTGCCATGAAGAAGATCCAAATTCAACCAGTTCAGGCTAGTAAACCTGTTTGAAAGACCTTTTTTCAGTGAAATGCAGCTTAGTGCAAAAACAGGCTGCTCTCGCTCTGAAACGCTCATTTTTCACATAAGCCACTTTTCAGCGCTAAAACAGCCTCCAATCGCTCTGAAACGCTCATTTTTGACATAAGCCACTTTTCACCTTTAATGAATGAAATTCCAGGTAAAAACTCCTTTGCCATGAAGAAGATCCAAATTCATCCAGTTCAGGCTAGTAAACCTGTTTGAAAGACCTTTTTTCAGTGAAATGCAGCTTAGTGCAAAAACAGGCTGCTCTCGCTCTGAAACGCTCATTTTTCACATAAGCCACTTTTCAGCCTTATAGGCGACTGTACAGTGCTAAAACAGCCTCCTATCGCTCTGAAACGCTCATTTTCGACATAACCCACTTTTCAGCCTTAATGAATGAAATTCCAGGTAAAAACTCCTTTGCCATGAAGAAGATCCAAATTCAACCAGTTCAGGCTAGTAAACCTGTTTGAAAGACCTTTTTTCAGTGAAATGCAGCTTAGTGCAAAAACAGCCTCCTCTCGCTCTGAAACGCTCATTTTTAACATAAGCCACTTTTCAGCCTTAGGCGACTGTACAGTGCTAAAACAGCCTCCTATCGCTCTGAAACGCTCATTTTTGACATAACCCACTTTTCAGCCTTAATGAATTAAATTCCAGGTAAAAACTCCTTTGCCATGAAGAAGATCCAAATTCAACAAGTTCAGGCTAGTAAACCTGTTTGAAAGACCTTTTTTCAGTGAAATGCAGCTTAGTGCAAAAACAGGCTGCTCTCGCTCTGAAACGCTCATTTTTCACATAAGCCACTTTTCAGCCTTAGGCGACTGTACAGTGCAAAAACAGGCTGCTCTCGCTCTGAAACGCTCATTTTTCACATAAGCCACTTTTCAGCGCTAAAACAGCCTCCAATCGCTCTGAAACGCTCATTTTTGACATAAGCCACTTTTCACCTTTAATGAATGAAATTCCAGGTAAAAACTCCTTTGCCATGAAGAAGATCCAAATTCAACCAGTTCAGGCTAGTAAACCTGTTTGAAAGACCTTTTTTCAGTGAAATGCAGCTTAGTGCAAAAACAGGCTGCTCTCGCTCTGAAACGCTCATTTTTGACATAACCCACTTTTCAGCCATAATGAATTAAATTCCAGGTAAAAACTCCTTTGCCATGAAGAAGATCCAAATTCAACAAGTTCAGGCTAGTAAACCTGTTTGAAAGACCTTTTTTCAGTGAAATGCAGCTTAGTGCAAAAACAGGCTGCTCTCGCTCTGAAACGCTCATTTTTCACATAAGCCACTTTTCAGCCTTAGGCGACTGTACAGTGCAAAAACAGGCTGCTCTCGCTCTGAAACGCTCATTTTTCACATAAGCCACTTTTCAGCGCTAAAACAGCCTCCAATCGCTCTGAAACGCTCATTTTTGACATAAGCCACTTTTCACCTTTAATGAATGAAATTCCAGGTAAAAACTCCTTTGCCATGAAGAAGATCCAAATTCATCCAGTTCAGGCTAGTAAACCTGGTTGAAAGACCTTTTTTCAGTGAAATGCAGCTTAGTGCAAAAACAGGCTGCTCTCGCTCTGAAATGCTCATTTTTCACATAAGCCACTTTTCAGCGCTAAAACAGCCTCCAATCGCTCTGAAACGCTCATTTTTGACATAAGCCACTTTTCACCTTTAATGAATGAAATTCCAGGTAAAAACTCCATTGCCATGAAGAAGATCCAAATTCATCCAGTTCAGGCTAGTAAACCTGGTTGAAAGACCTTTTTTCAGTGAAATGCAGCTTAGTGCCAAAACAGGCTGCTCTCGCTCTGAAACGCTCATTTTTCACATAAGCCACTTTTCAGCCTTATAGGCGACTGTACAGTGCAAAAACAGCCTCCTCTCGCTCTGAAACGCTCATTTTTCACATAAGCCACTTTTCAGCCTTAGGCGACTGTACAGTGCTAAAACAGCCTCCTATCGCTCTGAAACGCTCATTTTTGACATAACCCACTTTTCAGCCTTAATGAATGAAATTCCAGGTAAAAACTCCTTTGCCATGAAGAAGATCCAAATTCAACCAGTTCAGGCTAGTAAACCTGTTTGAAAGACCTTTTTTCAGTGAAATGCAGCTTAGTGCAAAAACAGGCTGCTCTCGCTCTGAAACGCTCATTTTTCACATAAGCCACTTTTCAGCCTTAGGAGACTGTACAGTGCTAAAACAGCCTCCTATCGCTCTGAAACGCTCATTTTTGACATAACCCACTTTTCAGCCTTAATGAATTAAATTCCAGGTAAAAACTCCTTTGCCATGAAGAAGATCCAAATTCAACAAGTTCAGGCTAGTAAACCTGTTTGAAAGACCTTTTTTCAGTGAAATGCAGCTTAGTGCAAAAACAGGCTGCTCTCGCTCTGAAACGCTCATTTTTCACATAAGCCACTTTTCAGCCTTAGGAGACTGTACAGTGCTAAAACAGCCTCCTATCGCTCTGAAACGCTCATTTTTGACATAACCCACTTTTCAGCCTTAATGAATTAAATTCCAGGTAAAAACTCCTTTGCCATGAAGAAGATCCAAATTCAACAAGTTCAGGCTAGTAAACCTGTTTGAAAGACCTTTTTTCAGTGAAATGCAGCTTAGTGCAAAAACAGGCTGCTCTCGCTCTGAAACGCTCATTTTTCACATAAGCCACTTTTCAGCGCTAAAACAGCCTCCAATCGCTCTGAAACGCTCATTTTTGACATAAGCCACTTTTCACCTTTAATGAATGAAATTCCAGGTAAAAACTCCTTTGCCATGAAGAAGATCCAAATTCAACCAGTTCAGGCTAGTAAACCTGTTTGAAAGACCTTTTTTCAGTGAAATGCAGCTTAGTGCAAAAACAGGCTGCTCTCGCTCTGAAACGCTCATTTTTGACATAACCCACTTTTCAGCCTTAATGAATTAAATTCCAGGTAAAAACTCCTTTGCCATGAAGAAGATCCAAATTCAACAAGTTCAGGCTAGTAAACCTGTTTGAAAGACCTTTTTTCAGTGAAATGCAGCTTAGTGCAAAAACAGGCTGCTCTCGCTCTGAAACGCTCATTTTTCACATAAGCCACTTTTCAGCCTTAGGCGACTGTACAGTGCAAAAACAGGCTGCTCTCGCTCTGAAACGCTCATTTTTCACATAAGCCACTTTTCAGCGCTAAAACAGCCTCCAATCGCTCTGAAACGCTCATTTTTGACATAAGACACTTTTCACCTTTAATGAATGAAATTCCAGGTAAAAACTCCTTTGCCATGAAGAAGATCCAAATTCATCCAGTTCAGGCTAGTAAACCTGGTTGAAAGACCTTTTTTCAGTGAAATGCAGCTTAGTGCCAAAACAGGCTGCTCTCGCTCTGAAACGCTCATTTTTCACATAAGCCACTTTTCAGCGCTAAAACAGCCTCCAATCGCTCTGAAACGCTCATTTTTGACATAAGCCACTTTTCACCTTTAATGAATGAAATTCCAGGTAAAAACTCCATTGCCATGAAGAAGATCCAAATTCATCCAGTTCAGGCTAGTAAACCTGGTTGAAAGACCTTTTTTCAGTGAAATGCAGCTTAGTGCCAAAACAGGCTGCTCTCGCTCTGAAACGCTCATTTTTCACATAAGCCACTTTTCAGCCTTATAGGCGACTGTACAGTGCAAAAACAGCCTCCTCTCGCTCTGAAACGCTCATTTTTCACATAAGCCACTTTTCAGCCTTAGGCGACTGTACAGTGCTAAAACAGCCTCCTATCGCTCTGAAACGCTCATTTTTGACATAACCCACTTTTCAGCCTTAATGAATGAAATTCCAGGTAAAAACTCCTTTGCCATGAAGAAGATCCAAATTCAACCAGTTCAGGCTAGTAAACCTGTTTGAAAGACCTTTTTTCAGTGAAATGCAGCTTAGTGCAAAAACAGGCTGCTCTCGCTCTGAAACGCTCATTTTTCACATAAGCCACTTTTCAGCCTTAGGAGACTGTACAGTGCTAAAACAGCCTCCTATCGCTCTGAAACGCTCATTTTTGACATAACCCACTTTTCAGCCTTAATGAATTAAATTCCAGGTAAAAACTCCTTTGCCATGAAGAAGATCCAAATTCAACAAGTTCAGGCTAGTAAACCTGTTTGAAAGACCTTTTTTCAGTGAAATGCAGCTTAGTGCAAAAACAGGCTGCTCTCGCTCTGAAACGCTCATTTTTCACATAAGCCACTTTTCAGCCTTAGGCGACTGTACAGTGCAAAAACAGGCTGCTCTCGCTCTGAAACGCTCATTTTTCACATAAGCCACTTTTCAGCGCTAAAACAGCCTCCAATCGCTCTGAAACGCTCATTTTTGACATAAGCCACTTTTCACCTTTAATGAATGAAATTCCAGGTAAAAACTCCTTTGCCATGAAGAAGATCCAAATTCATCCAGTTCAGGCTAGTAAACCTGTTTGAAAGACCTTTTTTCAGTGAAATGCAGCTTAGTGCCAAAACAGGCTGCTCTCGCTCTGAAACGCTCATTTTTCACATAAGCCACTTTTCAGCGCTAAAACAGCCTCCAATCGCTCTGAAACGCTCATTTTTGACATAAGCCACTTTTCACCTTTAATGAATGAAATTCCAGGTAAAAACTCCTTTGCCATGAAGAAGATCCAAATTCATCCAGTTCAGGCTAGTAAACCTGGTTGAAAGACCTTTTTTCAGTGAAATGCAGCTTAGTGCCAAAACAGGCTGCTCTCGCTCTGAAACGCTCATTTTTCACATAAGCCACTTTTCAGCCTTAGGCGACTGTACAGTGCTAAAACAGCCTCCTATCGCTCTGAAACGCTCATTTTTGACATAACCCACTTTTCAGCCTTAATGAATGAAATTCCAGGTAAAAACTCCTTTGCCATGAAGAAGATCCAAATTCAACCAGTTCAGGCTAGTAAACCTGTTTGAAAGACCTTTTTTCAGTGAAATGCAGCTTAGTGCAAAAACAGGCTGCTCTCGCTCTGAAACGCTCATTTTTCACATAAGCCACTTTTCAGCGCTAAAACAGCCTCCAATCGCTCTGAAACGCTCATTTTTGACATAAGCCACTTTTCACCTTTAATGAATGAAATTCCAGGTAAAAACTCCTTTGCCATGAAGAACATCCAAATTCAACCAGTTCAGGCTAGTAAACCTGTTTGAAAGACCTTTTTTCAGTGAAATGCAGCTCAGTGCAAAAACAGGCTGCTCTCGCTCTGAAACGCTCATTTTTCACATAAGCCACTTTTCAGCGCTAAAACAGCCTCCAATCGCTCTGAAACGCTCATTTTTGACATAAGCCACTTTTCACCTTTAATGAATGAAATTCCAGGTAAAAACTCCTTTGCCATAAAGAAGATCCAAATTCATCCAGTTCAGGCTAGTAAACCTGGTTGAAAGACCTTTTTTCAGTGAAATGCAGCTTAGTGCCAAAACAGGCTGCTCTCGCTCTGAAACGCTCATTTTTCACATAAGCCACTTTTCAGCCTTATAGGCGACTGTACAGTGCTAAAACAGCCTCCTATCGCTCTGAAACGCTCATTTTCGACATAACCCACTTTTCAGCCTTAATGAATGAAATTCCAGGTAAAAACTCCTTTGCCATGAAGAAGATCCAAATTCAACCAGTTCAGGCTAGTAAACCTGTTTGAAAGACCTTTTTTCAGTGAAATGCAGCTTAGTGCAAAAACAGGCTGCTCTCGCTCTGAAACGCTCATTTTTCACATAAGCCACTTTTCAGCCTTATAGGCGACTGTACAGTGCAAAAACAGCCTCCTCTCGCTCTGAAACGCTCATTTTTAACATAAGCCACTTTTCAGCCTTAGGCGACTGTACAGTGCTAAAACAGCCTCCTATCGCTCTGAAACGCTCATTTTTGACATAACCCACTTTTCAGCCTTAATGAATTAAATTCCAGGTAAAAACTCCTTTGCCATGAAGAAGATCCAAATTCAACAAGTTCAGGCTAGTAAACCTGTTTGAAAGACCTTTTTTCAGTGAAATGCAGCTTAGTGCAAAAACAGGCTGCTCTCGCTCTGAAACGCTCATTTTTCACATAAGCCACTTTTCAGCCTTAGGCGACTGTACAGTGCTAAAACAGCCTCCAATCGCTCTGAAACGCTCATTTTTGACATAAGCCACTTTTCACCTTTAATGTATGAAATTCCAGGTAAAAACTCCTTTGCCATGAAGAAGATCCAAATTCAACCAGTTCAGGCTAGTAAACCTGTTTGAAAGACCTTTTTTCAGTGAAATGCAGCTTAGTGCAAAAACAGGCTGCTCTCGCTCTGAAACGCTCATTTTTCACATAAGCCACTTTTCAGCCTTAGGCGACTGTACAGTGCAAAAACAGGCTGCTCTCGCTCTGAAACGCTCATTTTTCACATAAGCCACTTTTCAGCGCTAAAACAGCCTCCAATCGCTCTGAAACGCTCATTTTTGACATAAGCCACTTTTCACCTTTAATGAATGAAATTCCAGGTAAAAACTCCTTTGCCATGAAGAAGATCCAAATTCATCCAGTTCAGGCTAGTAAACCTGGTTGAAAGACCTTTTTTCAGTGAAATGCAGCTTAGTGCCAAAACAGGCTGCTCTCGCTCTGAAACGCTCATTTTTGACATAAGCCACTTTTCACCTTTAATGAATGAAATTCCAGGTAAAAACTCCTTTGCCATGAAGAAGATCCAAATTCAACAAGTTCAGGCTAGTAAACCTGTTTGAAAGACCTTTTTTCAGTGAAATGCAGCTTAGTGCAAAAACAGGCTGCTCTCGCTCTGAAACGCTCATTTTTCACATAAGCCACTTTTCAGCCTTAGGCGACTGTACAGTGCAAAAACAGGCTGCTCTCGCTCTGAAACGCTCATTTTTCACATAAGCCACTTTTCAGCGCTAAAACAGCCTCCAATCGCTCTGAAACGCTCATTTTTGACATAAGCCACTTTTCACCTTTAATGAATGAAATTCCAGGTAAAAACTCCTTTGCCATGAAGAAGATCCAAATTCATCCAGTTCAGGCTAGTAAACCTGGTTGAAAGACCTTTTTTCAGTGAAATGCAGCTTAGTGCCAAAACAGGCTGCTCTCGCTCTGAAACGCTCATTTTTCACATAAGCCACTTTTCAGCGCTAAAACAGCCTCCAATCGCTCTGAAACGCTCATTTTTGACATAAGCCACTTTTCACCTTTAATGAATGAAATTCCAGGTAAAAACTCCTTTGCCATGAAGAAGATCCAAATTCATCCAGTTCAGGCTAGTAAACCTGGTTGAAAGACCTTTTTTCAGTGAAATGCAGCTTAGTGCCAAAACAGGCTGCTCTCGCTCTGAAACGCTCATTTTTCACATAAGCCACTTTTCAGCCTTATAGGCGACTGTACAGTGCAAAAACAGCCTCCTCTCGCTCTGAAACGCTCATTTTTCACATAAGCCACTTTTCAGCCTTAGGCGACTGTACAGTGCTAAAACAGCCTCCTATCGCTCTGAAACGCTCATTTTTGACATAACCCACTTTTCAGCCTTAATGAATTAAATTCCAGGTAAAAACTCCTTTGCCATGAAGAAGATCCAAATTCAACAAGTTCAGGCTAGTAAACCTGTTTGAAAGACCTTTTTTCAGTGAAATGCAGCTTAGTGCAAAAACAGGCTGCTCTCGCTCTGAAACGCTCATTTTTCACATAAGCCACTTTTCAGCCTTAGGCGACTGTACAGTGCAAAAACAGGCTGCTCTCGCTCTGAAACGCTCATTTTTCACATAAGCCACTTTTCAGCGCTAAAACAGCCTCCAATCGCTCTGAAACGCTCATTTTTGACATAAGACACTTTTCACCTTTAATGAATGAAATTCCAGGTAAAAACTCCTTTGCCATGAAGAAGATCCAAATTCATCCAGTTCAGGCTAGTAAACCTGGTTGAAAGACCTTTTTTCAGTGAAATGCAGCTTAGTGCCAAAACAGGCTGCTCTCGCTCTGAAACGCTCATTTTTCACATAAGCCACTTTTCAGCGCTAAAACAGCCTCCAATCGCTCTGAAACGCTCATTTTTGACATAAGCCACTTTTCACCTTTAATGAATGAAATTCCAGGTAAAAACTCCATTGCCATGAAGAAGATCCAAATTCATCCAGTTCAGGCTAGTAAACCTGGTTGAAAGACCTTTTTTCAGTGAAATGCAGCTTAGTGCCAAAACAGGCTGCTCTCGCTCTGAAACGCTCATTTTTCACATAAGCCACTTTTCAGCCTTATAGGCGACTGTACAGTGCAAAAACAGCCTCCTCTCGCTCTGAAACGCTCATTTTTCACATAAGCCACTTTTCAGCCTTAGGCGACTGTACAGTGCTAAAACAGCCTCCTATCGCTCTGAAACGCTCATTTTTGACATAACCCACTTTTCAGCCTTAATGAATGAAATTCCAGGTAAAAACTCCTTTGCCATGAAGAAGATCCAAATTCAACCAGTTCAGGCTAGTAAACCTGTTTGAAAGACCTTTTTTCAGTGAAATGCAGCTTAGTGCAAAAACAGGCTGCTCTCGCTCTGAAACGCTCATTTTTCACATAAGCCACTTTTCAGCCTTAGGAGACTGTACAGTGCTAAAACAGCCTCCTATCGCTCTGAAACGCTCATTTTTGACATAACCCACTTTTCAGCCTTAATGAATTAAATTCCAGGTAAAAACTCCTTTGCCATGAAGAAGATCCAAATTCAACAAGTTCAGGCTAGTAAACCTGTTTGAAAGACCTTTTTTCAGTGAAATGCAGCTTAGTGCAAAAACAGGCTGCTCTCGCTCTGAAACGCTCATTTTTCACATAAGCCACTTTTCAGCCTTAGGCGACTGTACAGTGCAAAAACAGGCTGCTCTCGCTCTGAAACGCTCATTTTTCACATAAGCCACTTTTCAGCGCTAAAACAGCCTCCAATCGCTCTGAAACGCTCATTTTTGACATAAGCCACTTTTCACCTTTAATGAATGAAATTCCAGGTAAAAACTCCTTTGCCATGAAGAAGATCCAAATTCATCCAGTTCAGGCTAGTAAACCTGTTTGAAAGACCTTTTTTCAGTGAAATGCAGCTTAGTGCCAAAACAGGCTGCTCTCGCTCTGAAACGCTCATTTTTCACATAAGCCACTTTTCAGCGCTAAAACAGCCTCCAATCGCTCTGAAACGCTCATTTTTGACATAAGCCACTTTTCACCTTTAATGAATGAAATTCCAGGTAAAAACTCCTTTGCCATGAAGAAGATCCAAATTCATCCAGTTCAGGCTAGTAAACCTGGTTGAAAGACCTTTTTTCAGTGAAATGCAGCTTAGTGCCAAAACAGGCTGCTCTCGCTCTGAAACGCTCATTTTTCACATAAGCCACTTTTCAGCCTTAGGCGACTGTACAGTGCTAAAACAGCCTCCTATCGCTCTGAAACGCTCATTTTTGACATAACCCACTTTTCAGCCTTAATGAATGAAATTCCAGGTAAAAACTCCTTTGCCATGAAGAAGATCCAAATTCAACCAGTTCAGGCTAGTAAACCTGTTTGAAAGACCTTTTTTCAGTGAAATGCAGCTTAGTGCAAAAACAGGCTGCTCTCGCTCTGAAACGCTCATTTTTCACATAAGCCACTTTTCAGCGCTAAAACAGCCTCCAATCGCTCTGAAACGCTCATTTTTGACATAAGCCACTTTTCACCTTTAATGAATGAAATTCCAGGTAAAAACTCCTTTGCCATGAAGAACATCCAAATTCAACCAGTTCAGGCTAGTAAACCTGTTTGAAAGACCTTTTTTCAGTGAAATGCAGCTCAGTGCAAAAACAGGCTGCTCTCGCTCTGAAACGCTCATTTTTCACATAAGCCACTTTTCAGCGCTAAAACAGCCTCCAATCGCTCTGAAACGCTCATTTTTGACATAAGCCACTTTTCACCTTTAATGAATGAAATTCCAGGTAAAAACTCCTTTGCCATAAAGAAGATCCAAATTCATCCAGTTCAGGCTAGTAAACCTGGTTGAAAGACCTTTTTTCAGTGAAATGCAGCTTAGTGCAAAAACAGGCTGCTCTCGCTCTGAAACGCTCATTTTTCACATAAGCCACTTTTCAGCCTTATAGGCGACTGTACAGTGCAAAAACAGCCTCCTCTCGCTCTGAAACGCTCATTTTTAACATAAGCCACTTTTCAGCCTTAGGCGACTGTACAGTGCTAAAACAGCCTCCTATCGCTCTGAAACGCTCATTTTTGACATAACCCACTTTTCAGCCTTAATGAATTAAATTCCAGGTAAAAACTCCTTTGCCATGAAGAAGATCCAAATTCAACAAGTTCAGGCTAGTAAACCTGGTTGAAAGACCTTTTTTCAGTGAAATGCAGCTTAGTGCCAAAACAGGCTGCTCTCGCTCTGAAACGCTCATTTTTCACATAAGCCACTTTTCAGCCTTATAGGCGACTGTACAGTGCTAAAACAGCCTCCTATCGCTCTGAAACGCTCATTTTCGACATAACCCACTTTTCAGCCTTAATGAATGAAATTCCAGGTAAAAACTCCTTTGCCATGAAGAAGATCCAAATTCAACCAGTTCAGGCTAGTAAACCTGTTTGAAAGACCTTTTTTCAGTGAAATGCAGCTTAGTGCAAAAACAGGCTGCTCTCGCTCTGAAACGCTCATTTTTCACATAAGCCACTTTTCAGCCTTATAGGCGACTGTACAGTGCAAAAACAGCCTCCTCTCGCTCTGAAACGCTCATTTTTAACATAAGCCACTTTTCAGCCTTAGGCGACTGTACAGTGCTAAAACAGCCTCCTATCGCTCTGAAACGCTCATTTTTGACATAACCCACTTTTCAGCCTTAATGAATTAAATTCCAGGTAAAAACTTCTTTGCCATGAAGAAGATCCAAATTCAACAAGTTCAGGCTAGTAAACCTGTTTGAAAGACCTTTTTTCAGTGAAATGCAGCTTAGTGCAAAAACAGGCTGCTCTCGCTCTGAAACGCTCATTTTTCACATAAGCCACTTTTCAGCCTTAGGCGACTGTACAGTGCTAAAACAGCCTCCAATCGCTCTGAAACGCTCATTTTTGACATAAGCCACTTTTCACCTTTAATGTATGAAATTCCAGGTAAAAACTCCTTTGCCATGAAGAAGATCCAAATTCAACCAGTTCAGGCTAGTAAACCTGTTTGAAAGACCTTTTTTCAGTGAAATGCAGCTTAGTGCAAAAACAGGCTGCTCTCGCTCTGAAACGCTCATTTTTCACATAAGCCACTTTTCAGCCTTAGGCGACTGTACAGTGCAAAAACAGGCTGCTCTCGCTCTGAAACGCTCATTTTTCACATAAGCCACTTTTCAGCGCTAAAACAGCCTCCAATCGCTCTGAAACGCTCATTTTTGACATAAGCCACTTTTCACCTTTAATGAATGAAATTCCAGGTAAAAACTCCTTTGCCATGAAGAAGATCCAAATTCATCCAGTTCAGGCTAGTAAACCTGGTTGAAAGACCTTTTTTCAGTGAAATGCAGCTTAGTGCCAAAACAGGCTGCTCTCGCTCTGAAACGCTCATTTTTGACATAAGCCACTTTTCACCTTTAATGAATGAAATTCCAGGTAAAAACTCCTTTGCCATGAAGAAGATCCAAATTCAACAAGTTCAGGCTAGTAAACCTGTTTGAAAGACCTTTTTTCAGTGAAATGCAGCTTAGTGCAAAAACAGGCTGCTCTCGCTCTGAAACGCTCATTTTTCACATAAGCCACTTTTCAGCCTTAGGCGACTGTACAGTGCAAAAACAGGCTGCTCTCGCTCTGAAACGCTCATTTTTCACATAAGCCACTTTTCAGCGCTAAAACAGCCTCCAATCGCTCTGAAACGCTCATTTTTGACATAAGCCACTTTTCACCTTTAATGAATGAAATTCCAGGTAAAAACTCCTTTGCCATGAAGAAGATCCAAATTCATCCAGTTCAGGCTAGTAAACCTGGTTGAAAGACCTTTTTTCAGTGAAATGCAGCTTAGTGCCAAAACAGGCTGCTCTCGCTCTGAAACGCTCATTTTTGACATAAGCCACTTTTCACCTTTAATGAATGAAATTCCAGGTAAAAACTCCTTTGCCATGAAGAAGATCCAAATTCAACAAGTTCAGGCTAGTAAACCTGTTTGAAAGACCTTTTTTCAGTGAAATGCAGCTTAGTGCAAAAACAGGCTGCTCTCGCTCTGAAACGCTCATTTTTCACATAAGCCACTTTTCAGCCTTAGGCGACTGTACAGTGCAAAAACAGGCTGCTCTCGCTCTGAAACGCTCATTTTTCACATAAGCCAGTTTTCAGCGCTAAAACAGCCTCCAATCGCTCTGAAACGCTCATTTTTGACATAAGCCACTTTTCACCTTTAATGAATGAAATTCCAGGTAAAAACTCCTTTGCCATGAAGAAGATCCAAATTCATCCAGTTCAGGCTAGTAAACCTGGTTGAAAGACCTTTTTTCAGTGAAATGCAGCTTAGTGCCAAAACAGGCTGCTCTCGCTCTGAAACGCTCATTTTTCACATAAGCCACTTTTCAGCGCTAAAACAGCCTCCAATCGCTCTGAAACGCTCATTTTTGACATAAGCCACTTTTCACCTTTAATGAATGAAATTCCAGGTAAAAACTCCTTTGCCATGAAGAAGATCCAAATTCATCCAGTTCAGGCTAGTAAACCTGGTTGAAAGACCTTTTTTCAGTGAAATGCAGCTTAGTGCCAAAACAGGCTGCTCTCGCTCTGAAACGCTCATTTTTCACATAAGCCACTTTTCAGCCTTATAGGCGACTGTACAGTGCAAAAACAGCCTCCTCTCGCTCTGAAACGCTCATTTTTCACATAAGCCACTTTTCAGCCTTAGGCGACTGTACAGTGCTAAAACAGCCTCCTATCGCTCTGAAACGCTCATTTTTGACATAACCCACTTTTCAGCCTTAATGAATGAAATTCCAGGTAAAAACTCCTTTGCCATGAAGAAGATCCAAATTCAACCAGTTCAGGCTAGTAAACCTGTTTGAAAGACCTTTTTTCAGTGAAATGCAGCTTAGTGCAAAAACAGGCTGCTCTCGCTCTGAAACGCTCATTTTTCACATAAGCCACTTTTCAGCCTTAGGCGACTGTACAGTGCAAAAACAGGCTGCTCTCGCTCTGAAACGCTCATTTTTCACATAAGCCACTTTTCAGCGCTAAAACAGCCTCCAATCGCTCTGAAACGCTCATTTTTGACATAAGCCACTTTTCACCTTTAATGAATGAAATTCCAGGTAAAAACTCCTTTGCCATGAAGAAGATCCAAATTCATCCAGTTCAGGCTAGTAAACCTGGTTGAAAGACCTTTTTTCAGTGAAATGCAGCTTAGTGCCAAAACAGGCTGCTCTCGCTCTGAAACGCTCATTTTTCACATAAGCCACTTTTCAGCCTTATAGGCGACTGTACAGTGCTAAAACAGCCTCCTATCGCTCTGAAACGCTCATTTTCGACATAACCCACTTTTCAGCCTTAATGAATGAAATTCCAGGTAAAAACTCCTTTGCCATGAAGAAGATCCAAATTCAACCAGTTCAGGCTAGTAAACCTGTTTGAAAGACCTTTTTTCAGTGAAATGCAGCTTAGTGCAAAAACAGGCTGCTCTCGCTCTGAAACGCTCATTTTTCACATAAGCCACTTTTCAGCCTTATAGGCGACTGTACAGTGCAAAAACAGCCTCCTCTCGCTCTGAAACGCTCATTTTTAACATAAGCCACTTTTCAGCCTTAGGCGACTGTACAGTGCTAAAACAGCCTCCTATCGCTCTGAAACGCTCATTTTTGACATAACCCACTTTTCAGCCTTAATGAATTAAATTCCAGGTAAAAACTCCTTTGCCATGAAGAAGATCCAAATTCAACAAGTTCAGGCTAGTAAACCTGTTTGAAAGACCTTTTTTCAGTGAAATGCAGCTTAGTGCAAAAACAGGCTGCTCTCGCTCTGAAACGCTCATTTTTCACATAAGCCACTTTTCAGCCTTAGGCGACTGTACAGTGCTAAAACAGCCTCCAATCGCTCTGAAACGCTCATTTTTGACATAAGCCACTTTTCACCTTTAATGTATGAAATTCCAGGTAAAAACTCCTTTGCCATGAAGAAGATCCAAATTCAACCAGTTCAGGCTAGTAAACCTGTTTGAAAGACCTTTTTTCAGTGAAATGCAGCTTAGTGCAAAAACAGGCTGCTCTCGCTCTGAAACGCTCATTTTTCACATAAGCCACTTTTCAGCCTTAGGCGACTGTACAGTGCAAAAACAGGCTGCTCTCGCTCTGAAACGCTCATTTTTCACATAAGCCACTTTTCAGCGCTAAAACAGCCTCCAATCGCTCTGAAACGCTCATTTTTGACATAAGCCACTTTTCACCTTTAATGAATGAAATTCCAGGTAAAAACTCCTTTGCCATGAAGAAGATCCAAATTCATCCAGTTCAGGCTAGTAAACCTGGTTGAAAGACCTTTTTTCAGTGAAATGCAGCTTAGTGCCAAAACAGGCTGCTCTCGCTCTGAAACGCTCATTTTTGACATAAGCCACTTTTCACCTTTAATGAATGAAATTCCAGGTAAAAACTCCATTGCCATGAAGAAGATCCAAATTCATCCAGTTCAGGCTAGTAAACCTGGTTGAAAGACCTTTTTTCAGTGAAATGCAGCTTAGTGCCAAAACAGGCTGCTCTCGCTCTGAAACGCTCATTTTTCACATAAGCCACTTTTCAGCCTTAGGCGACTGTACAGTGCAAAAACAGGCTGCTCTCGCTCTGAAACGCTCATTTTTCACATAAGCCACTTTTCAGCGCTAAAACAGCCTCCAATCGCTCTGAAACGCTCATTTTTGACATAAGCCACTTTTCACCTTTAATGAATGAAATTCCAGGTAAAAACTCCTTTGCCATGAAGAAGATCCAAATTCATCCAGTTCAGGCTAGTAAACCTGGTTGAAAGACCTTTTTTCAGTGAAATGCAGCTTAGTGCCAAAACAGGCTGCTCTCGCTCTGAAACGCTCATTTTTCACATAAGCCACTTTTCAGCGCTAAAACAGCCTCCAATCGCTCTGAAACGCTCATTTTTGACATAAGCCACTTTTCACCTTTAATGAATGAAATTCCAGGTAAAAACTCCTTTGCCATGAAGAAGATCCAAATTCATCCAGTTCAGGCTAGTAAACCTGGTTGAAAGACCTTTTTTCAGTGAAATGCAGCTTAGTGCCAAAACAGGCTGCTCTCGCTCTGAAACGCTCATTTTTCACATAAGCCACTTTTCAGCCTTATAGGCGACTGTACAGTGCAAAAACAGCCTCCTCTCGCTCTGAAACGCTCATTTTTCACATAAGCCACTTTTCAGCCTTAGGCGACTGTACAGTGCTAAAACAGCCTCCTATCGCTCTGAAACGCTCATTTTTGACATAACCCACTTTTCAGCCTTAATGAATTAAATTCCAGGTAAAAACTCCTTTGCCATGAAGAAGATCCAAATTCAACAAGTTCAGGCTAGTAAACCTGTTTGAAAGACCTTTTTTCAGTGAAATGCAGCTTAGTGCAAAAACAGGCTGCTCTCGCTCTGAAACGCTCATTTTTCACATAAGCCACTTTTCAGCCTTAGGCGACTGTACAGTGCTAAAACAGCCTCCAATCGCTCTGAAACGCTCATTTTTGACATAAGCCACTTTTCAGCCTTAATGAATTAAATTCCAGGTAAAAACTCCTTTGCCATGAAGAAGATCCAAATTCAACCAGTTCAGGCTAGTAAACCTGTTTGAAAGACCTTTTTTCAGTGAAATGCAGCTTAGTGCAAAAACAGGCTGCTCTCGCTCTGAAACGCTCATTTTTCACATAAGCCACTTTTCAGCCTTATAGGCGACTGTACAGTGCAAAAACAGCCTCCTCTCGCTCTGAAACGCTCATTTTTAACATAAGCCACTTTTCAGCCTTAGGCGACTGTACAGTGCTAAAACAGCCTCCTATCGCTCTGAAACGCTCATTTTTGACATAACCCACTTTTCAGCCTTAATGAATTAAATTCCAGGTAAAAACTCCTTTGCCATGAAGAAGATCCAAATTCAACAAGTTCAGGCTAGTAAACCTGTTTGAAAGACCTTTTTTCAGTGAAATGCAGCTTAGTGCAAAAACAGGCTGCTCTCGCTCTGAAACGCTCATTTTTCACATAAGCCACTTTTCAGCCTTAGGCGACTGTACAGTGCTAAAACAGCCTCCAATCGCTCTGAAACGCTCATTTTTGACATAAGCCACTTTTCACCTTTAATGTATGAAATTCCAGGTAAAAACTCCTTTGCCATGAAGAAGATCCAAATTCAACCAGTTCAGGCTAGTAAACCTGTTTGAAAGACCTTTTTTCAGTGAAATGCAGCTTAGTGCAAAAACAGGCTGCTCTCGCTCTGAAACGCTCATTTTTCACATAAGCCACTTTTCAGCCTTAGGCGACTGTACAGTGCAAAAACAGGCTGCTCTCGCTCTGAAACGCTCATTTTTCACATAAGCCACTTTTCAGCGCTAAAACAGCCTCCAATCGCTCTGAAACGCTCATTTTTGACATAAGCCACTTTTCACCTTTAATGAATGAAATTCCAGGTAAAAACTCCTTTGCCATGAAGAAGATCCAAATTCATCCAGTTCAGGCTAGTAAACCTGGTTGAAAGACCTTTTTTCAGTGAAATGCAGCTTAGTGCCAAAACAGGCTGCTCTCGCTCTGAAACGCTCATTTTTCACATAAGCCACTTTTCAGCGCTAAAACAGCCTCCAATCGCTCTGAAACGCTCATTTTTGACATAAGCCACTTTTCACCTTTAATGAATGAAATTCCAGGTAAAAACTCCTTTGCCATGAAGAAGATCCAAATTCAACCAGTTCAGGCTAGTAAACCTGTTTGAAAGACCTTTTTTCAGTGAAATGCAGCTTAGTGCAAAAACAGGCTGCTCTCGCTCTGAAACGCTCATTTTTGACATAACCCACTTTTCAGCCTTAATGAATTAAATTCCAGGTAAAAACTCCTTTGCCATGAAGAAGATCCAAATTCAACAAGTTCAGGCTAGTAAACCTGTTTGAAAGACCTTTTTTCAGTGAAATGCAGCTTAGTGCAAAAACAGGCTGCTCTCGCTCTGAAACGCTCATTTTTCACATAAGCCACTTTTCAGCCTTAGGCGACTGTACAGTGCAAAAACAGGCTGCTCTCGCTCTGAAACGCTCATTTTTCACATAAGCCACTTTTCAGCGCTAAAACAGCCTCCAATCGCTCTGAAACGCTCATTTTTGACATAAGCCACTTTTCACCTTTAATGAATGAAATTCCAGGTAAAAACTCCTTTGCCATGAAGAAGATCCAAATTCATCCAGTTCAGGCTAGTAAACCTGGTTGAAAGACCTTTTTTCAGTGAAATGCAGCTTAGTGCCAAAACAGGCTGCTCTCGCTCTGAAACGCTCATTTTTCACATAAGCCACTTTTCAGCGCTAAAACAGCCTCCAATCGCTCTGAAACGCTCATTTTTGACATAAGCCACTTTTCACCTTTAATGAATGAAATTCCAGGTAAAAACTCCTTTGCCATGAAGAAGATCCAAATTCAACCAGTTCAGGCTAGTAAACCTGTTTGAAAGACCTTTTTTCAGTGAAATGCAGCTTAGTGCCAAAACAGGCTGCTCTCGCTCTGAAACGCTCATTTTTGACATAAGCCACTTTTCACCTTTAATGATTGAAATTCCAGGTAAAAACTCCTTTGCCATGAAGAAGATCCAAATTCATCCAGTTCAGGCTAGTAAACCTGGTTGAAAGACCTTTTTTCAGTGAAATGCAGCTTAGTGCCAAAACAGGCTGCTCTCGCTCTGAAACGCTCATTTTTCACATAAGCCACTTTTCAGCCTTATAGGCGACTGTACAGTGCAAAAACAGCCTCCTCTCGCTCTGAAACGCTCATTTTTCACATAAGCCACTTTTCAGCCTTAGGCGACTGTACAGTGCTAAAACAGCCTCCTATCGCTCTGAAACGCTCATTTTTGACATAACCCACTTTTCAGCCTTAATGAATGAAATTCCAGGTAAAAACTCCTTTGCCATGAAGAAGATCCAAATTCAACCAGTTCAGGCTAGTAAACCTGTTTGAAAGACCTTTTTTCAGTGAAATGCAGCTTAGTGCAAAAACAGGCTGCTCTCGCTCTGAAACGCTCATTTTTCACATAAGCCACTTTTCAGCCTTAGGCGACTGTACAGTGCTAAAACAGCCTCCAATCGCTCTGAAACGCTCATTTTTGACATAAGCCACTTTTCACCTTTAATGAATGAAATTCCAGGTAAAAACTCCTTTGCCATGAAGAAGATCCAAATTCAACCAGTTCAGGCTAGTAAACCTGTTTGAAAGACCTTTTTTCAGTGAAATGCAGCTTAGTGCCAAAACAGGCTGCTCTCGCTCTGAAACGCTCATTTTTCACATAAGCCACTTTTCAGCGCTAAAACAGCCTCCAATCGCTTAAACGCTCATTTTTGACATAAGCCACTTTTCACCTTTAATGAATGAAATTCCAGGTAAAAACTCCTTTGCCATGAAGAAGATCCAAATTCATCCAGTTCAGGCTAGTAAACCTGGTTGAAAGACCTTTTTTCAGTGAAATGCAGCTTAGTGCCAAAACAGGCTGCTCTCGCTCTGAAACGCTCATTTTTCACATAAGCCACTTTTCAGCCTTAGGCGACTGTACAGTGCTAAAACAGCCTCCTATCGCTCTGAAACGCTCATTTTTGACATAACCCACTTTTCAGCCTTAATGAATGAAATTCCAGGTAAAAACTCCTTTGCCATGAAGAAGATCCAAATTCATCCAGTTCAGGCTAGTAAACCTGGTTGAAAGACCTTTTTTCAGTGAAATGCAGCTTAGTGCCAAAACAGGCTGCTCTCGCTCTGAAACGCTCATTTTTCACATAAGCCACTTTTCAGCCTTATAGGCGACTGTACAGTGCAAAAACAGCCTCCTCTCGCTCTGAAACGCTCATTTTTCACATAAGCCACTTTTCAGCCTTAGGCGACTGTACAGTGCTAAAACAGCCTCCTATCGCTCTGAAACGCTCATTTTTGACATAACCCACTTTTCAGCCTTAATGAATGAAATTCCAGGTAAAAACTCCTTTGCCATGAAGAAAATCCAAATTCAACCAGTTCAGGCTAGTAAACCTGTTTGAAAGACCTTTTTTCAGTGAAATGCAGCTTAGTGCAAAAACAGGCTGCTCTCGCTCTGAAACGCTCATTTTTCACATAAGCCACTTTTCAGCGCTAAAACAGCCTCCAATCGCTCTGAAACGCTCATTTTTGACATAAGCCACTTTTCACCTTTAATGAATGAAATTCCAGGTAAAAACTCCTTTGCCATGAAGAAGATCCAAATTCATCCAGTTCAGGCTAGTAAACCTGGTTGAAAGACCTTTTTTCAGTGAAATGCAGCTTAGTGCCAAAACAGGCTGCTCTCGCTCTGAAACGCTCATTTTTCACATAAGCCACTTTTCAGCCTTATAGGCGACTGTACAGTGCAAAAACAGCCTCCTCTCGCTCTGAAACGCTCATTTTTCACATAAGCCACTTTTCAGCCTTAGGCGACTGTACAGTGCTAAAACAGCCTCCTATCGCTCTGAAACGCTCATTTTTGACATAACCCACTTTTCAGCCTTAATGAATGAAATTCCAGGTAAAAACTCCTTTGCCATGAAGAAAATCCAAATTCAACCAGTTCAGGCTAGTAAACCTGTTTGAAAGACCTTTTTTCAGTGAAATGCAGCTTAGTGCAAAAACAGGCTGCTCTCGCTCTGAAACGCTCATTTTTCACATAAGCCACTTTTCAGCCTTATAGGCGACTGTACAGTGCAAAAACAGCCTCCTCTCGTTCTGAAACGCTCATTTTTCACATAAGCCACTTTTCAGCCTTAGGCGACTGTATAGTGCTAAAACAGCCTCCTATCGCTCTGAAACGCTCATTTTTGACATAACCCACTTTTCAGCCTTAATGAATTAAATTCCAGGTAAAAACTCCTTTGCCATGAAGAAGATCCAAATTCATCCAGTTCAGGCTAGTAAACCTGGTTGAAAGACCTTTTTTCAGTGAAATGCAGCTTAGTGCCAAAACAGGCTGCTCTCGCTCTGAAACGCTCATTTTTCACATAAGCCACTTTTCAGCCTTAGGCGACTGTACAGTGCTAAAACAGCCTCCTATCGCTCTGAAACGCTCATTTTTGACATAACCCACTTTTCAGCCTTAATGAATGAAATTCCAGGTAAAAACTCCTTTGCCATGAAGAAGATCCAAATTCAACAAGTTCAGGCTAGTAAACCTGTTTGAAAGACCTTTTTTCAGTGAAATGCAGCTTAGTGCAAAAACAGGCTGCTCTCGCTCTGAAACGCTCATTTTTCACATAAGCCACTTTTCAGCCTTAGGCGACTGTACAGTGCAAAAACAGGCTGCTCTCGCTCTGAAACGCTCATTTTTCACATAAGCCACTTTTCAGCGCTAAAACAGCCTCCAATCGCTCTGAAACGCTCATTTTTGACATAAGCCACTTTTCACCTTTAATGAATGAAATTCCAGGTAAAAACTCCTTTGCCATGAAGAAGATCCAAATTCATCCAGTTCAGGCTAGTAAACCTGGTTGAAAGACCTTTTTTCAGTGAAATGCAGCTTAGTGCCAAAACAGGCTGCTCTCGCTCTGAAACGCTCATTTTTCACATAAGCCACTTTTCAGCGCTAAAACAGCCTCCAATCGCTCTGAAACGCTCATTTTTGACATAAGCCACTTTTCACCTTTAATGAATGAAATTCCAGGTAAAAACTCCATTGCCATGAACAAGATCCAAATTCATCCAGTTCAGGCTAGTAAACCTGGTTGAAAGACCTTTTTTCAGTGAAATGCAGCTTAGTGCCAAAACAGGCTGCTCTCGCTCTGAAACGCTCATTTTTCACATAAGCCACTTTTCAGCCTTATAGGCGACTGTACAGTGCAAAAACAGCCTCCTCTCGCTCTGAAACGCTCATTTTTCACATAAGCCACTTTTCAGCCTTAGGCGACTGTACAGTGCTAAAACAGCCTCCTATCGCTCTGAAACGCTCATTTTTGACATAACCCACTTTTCAGCCTTAATGAATGAAATTCCAGGTAAAAACTCCTTTGCCATGAAGAAGATCCAAATTCAACCAGTTCAGGCTAGTAAACCTGTTTGAAAGACCTTTTTTCAGTGAAATGCAGCTTAGTGCAAAAACAGGCTGCTCTCGCTCTGAAACGCTCATTTTTCACATAAGCCACTTTTCAGCCTTATAGGCGACTGTACAGTGCAAAAACAGCCTCCTCTCGTTCTGAAACGCTCATTTTTCACATAAGCCACTTTTCAGCCTTAGGCGACTGTATAGTGCTAAAACAGCCTCCTATCGCTCTGAAACGCTCATTTTTGACATAACCCACTTTTCAGCCTTAATGAATTAAATTCCAGGTAAAAACTCCTTTGCCATGAAGAAGATCCAAATTCATCCAGTTCAGGCTAGTAAACCTGGTTGAAAGACCTTTTTTCAGTGAAATGCAGCTTAGTGCCAAAACAGGCTGCTCTCGCTCTGAAACGCTCATTTTTCACATAAGCCACTTTTCAGCCTTATAGGCGACTGTACAGTGCAAAAACAGCCTCCTCTCGCTCTGAAACGCTCATTTTTCACATAAGCCACTTTTCAGCCTTAGGCGACTGTACAGTGCTAAAACAGCCTCCTATCGCTCTGAAACGCTCATTTTTGACATAACCCACTTTTCAGCCTTAATGAATGAAATTCCAGGTAAAAACTCCTTTGCCATGAAGAAGATCCAAATTCAACAAGTTCAGGCTAGTAAACCTGTTTGAAAGACCTTTTTTCAGTGAAATGCAGCTTAGTGCAAAAACAGGCTGCTCTCGCTCTGAAACGCTCATTTTTCACATAAGCCACTTTTCAGCCTTAGGCGACTGTACAGTGCAAAAACAGGCTGCTCTCGCTCTGAAACGCTCATTTTTCACATAAGCCACTTTTCAGCGCTAAAACAGCCTCCAATCGCTCTGAAACGCTCATTTTTGACATAAGCCACTTTTCACCTTTAATGAATGAAATTCCAGGTAAAAACTCCTTTGCCATGAAGAAGATCCAAATTCATCCAGTTCAGGCTAGTAAACCTGGTTGAAAGACCTTTTTTCAGTGAAATGCAGCTTAGTGCCAAAACAGGCTGCTCTCGCTCTGAAACGCTCATTTTTCACATAAGCCACTTTTCAGCGCTAAAACAGCCTCCAATCGCTCTGAAACGCTCATTTTTGACATAAGCCACTTTTCACCTTTAATGAATGAAATTCCAGGTAAAAACTCCATTGCCATGAACAAGATCCAAATTCATCCAGTTCAGGCTAGTAAACCTGGTTGAAAGACCTTTTTTCAGTGAAATGCAGCTTAGTGCCAAAACAGGCTGCTCTCGCTCTGAAACGCTCATTTTTCACATAAGCCACTTTTCAGCCTTATAGGCGACTGTACAGTGCAAAAACAGCCTCCTCTCGCTCTGAAACGCTCATTTTTCACATAAGCCACTTTTCAGCCTTAGGCGACTGTACAGTGCTAAAACAGCCTCCTATCGCTCTGAAACGCTCATTTTTGACATAACCCACTTTTCAGCCTTAATGAATGAAATTCCAGGTAAAAACTCCTTTGCCATGAAGAAGATCCAAATTCAACCAGTTCAGGCTAGTAAACCTGTTTGAAAGACCTTTTTTCAGTGAAATGCAGCTTAGTGCAAAAACAGGCTGCTCTCGCTCTGAAGCGCTCATTTTTCACATAAGCCACTTTTCAGCCTTAGGAGACTGTACAGTGCTAAAACAGCCTCCTATCGCTCTGAAACGCTCATTTTTGACATAACCCACTTTTCAGCCTTAATGAATTAAATTCCAGGTAAAAACTCCTTTGCCATGAAGAAGATCCAAATTCAACAAGTTCAGGCTAGTAAACCTGTTTGAAAGACCTTTTTTCAGTGAAATGCAGCTTAGTGCAAAAACAGGCTGCTCTCGCTCTGAAACGCTCATTTTTCACATAAGCCACTTTTCAGCCTTAGGCGACTGTACAGTGCAAAAACAGGCTGCTCTCGCTCTGAAACGCTCATTTTTCACATAAGCCACTTTTCAGCGCTAAAACAGCCTCCAATCGCTCTGAAACGCTCATTTTTGACATAAGCCACTTTTCACCTTTAATGAATGAAATTCCAGGTAAAAACTCCTTTGCCATGAAGAAGATCCAAATTCATCCAGTTCAGGCTAGTAAACCTGGTTGAAAGACCTTTTTTCAGTGAAATGCAGCTTAGTGCCAAAACAGGCTGCTCTCGCTCTGAAACGCTCATTTTTCACATAAGCCACTTTTCAGCGCTAAAACAGCCTCCAATCGCTCTGAAACGCTCATTTTTGACATAAGCCACTTTTCACCTTTAATGAATGAAATTCCAGGTAAAAACTCCTTTGCCATGAAGAAGATCCAAATTCATCCAGTTCAGGCTAGTAAACCTGGTTGAAAGACCTTTTTTCAGTGAAATGCAGCTTAGTGCAAAAACAGGCTGCTCTCGCTCTGAAACGCTCATTTTTGACATAACCCACTTTTCAGCCTTAATGAATTAAATTCCAGGTAAAAACTCCTTTGCCATGAAGAAGATCCAAATTCAACAAGTTCAGGCTAGTAAACCTGTTTGAAAGACCTTTTTTCAGTGAAATGCAGCTTAGTGCAAAAACAGGCTGCTCTCGCTCTGAAACGCTCATTTTTGACATAACCCACTTTTCAGCCTTAATGAATTAAATTCCAGGTAAAAACTCCTTTGCCATGAAGAAGATCCAAATTCATCCAGTTCAGGCTAGTAAACCTGGTTGAAAGACCTTTTTTCAGTGAAATGCAGCTTAGTGCCAAAACAGGCTGCTCTCGCTCTGAAACGCTCATTTTTCACATAAGCCACTTTTCAGCCTTATAGGCGACTGTACAGTGCAAAAACAGCCTCCTCTCGCTCTGAAACGCTCATTTTTCACATAAGCCACTTTTCAGCCTTAGGCGACTGTACAGTGCTAAAACAGCCTCCTATCGCTCTGAAACGCTCATTTTTGACATAACCCACTTTTCAGCCTTAATGAATTAAATTCCAGGTAAAAACTCCTTTGCCATGAAGAAGATCCAAATTCAACAAGTTCAGGCTAGTAAACCTGTTTGAAAGACCTTTTTTCAGTGAAATGCAGCTTAGTGCAAAAACAGGCTGCTCTCGCTCTGAAACGCTCATTTTTCACATAAGCCACTTTTCAGCCTTAGGCGACTGTACAGTGCAAAAACAGGCTGCTCTCGCTCTGAAACGCTCATTTTTCACATAAGCCACTTTTCAGCGCTAAAACAGCCTCCAATCGCTCTGAAACGCTCATTTTTGACATAAGCCACTTTTCACCTTTAATGAATGAAATTCCAGGTAAAAACTCCTTTGCCATGAAGAAGATCCAAATTCATCCAGTTCAGGCTAGTAAACCTGGTTGAAAGACCTTTTTTCAGTGAAATGCAGCTTAGTGCCAAAACAGGCTGCTCTCGCTCTGAAACGCTCATTTTTCACATAAGCCACTTTTCAGCGCTAAAACAGCCTCCAATCGCTCTGAAACGCTCATTTTTGACATAAGCCACTTTTCACCTTTAATGAATGAAATTCCAGGTAAAAACTCCATTGCCATGAACAAGATCCAAATTCATCCAGTTCAGGCTAGTAAACCTGGTTGAAAGACCTTTTTTCAGTGAAATGCAGCTTAGTGCCAAAACAGGCTGCTCTCGCTCTGAAACGCTCATTTTTCACATAAGCCACTTTTCAGCCTTATAGGCGACTGTACAGTGCAAAAACAGCCTCCTCTCGCTCTGAAACGCTCATTTTTCACATAAGCCACTTTTCAGCCTTAGGCGACTGTACAGTGCTAAAACAGCCTCCTATCGCTCTGAAACGCTCATTTTTGACATAACCCACTTTTCAGCCTTAATGAATGAAATTCCAGGTAAAAACTCCTTTGCCATGAAGAAGATCCAAATTCAACCAGTTCAGGCTAGTAAACCTGTTTGAAAGACCTTTTTTCAGTGAAATGCAGCTTAGTGCAAAAACAGGCTGCTCTCGCTCTGAAACTCTCATTTTTCACATAAGCCACTTTTCAGCGCTAAAACAGCCTCCAATCGCTCTGAAACGCTCATTTTTGACATAAGCCACTTTTCACCTTTAATGAATGAAATTCCAGGTAAAGACTCCTTTGCCATGAAGAAGATCCAAATTCATCCAGTTCAGGCTAGTAAACCTGGTTGAAAGACCTTTTTTCAGTGAAATGCAGCTTAGTGCCAAAACAGGCTGCTCTCGCTCTGAAACGCTCATTTTTCACATAAGCCACTTTTCAGCGCTAAAACAGCCTCCAATCGCTCTGAAACGCTCATTTTTGACATAAGCCACTTTTCACCTTTAATGAATGAAATTCCAGGTAAAAACTCCTTTGCCATGAAGAAGATCCAAATTCATCCAGTTCAGGCTAGTAAACCTGGTTGAAAGACCTTTTTTCAGTGAAATGCAGCTTAGTGCCAAAACAGGCTGCTCTCGCTCTGAAACGCTCATTTTTCACATAAGCCACTTTTCAGCCTTATAGGCGACTGTACAGTGCAAAAACAGCCTCCTCTCGCTCTGAAACGCTCATTTTTCACATAAGCCACTTTTCAGCCTTAGGCGACTGTACAGTGCTAAAACAGCCTCCAATCGCTCTGAAACGCTCATTTTTGACATAAGCCACTTTTCACCTTTAATGAATGAAATTCCAGGTAAAAACTCCTTTGCCATGAAGAAGATCCAAATTCAACCAGTTCAGGCTAGTAAACCTGGTTGAAAGACCTTTTTTCAGTGAAATGCAGCTTAGTGCCAAAACAGGCTGCTCTCGCTCTGAAACGCTCATTTTTCACATAAGCCACTTTTCAGCCTTATAGGCGACTGTACAGTGCAAAAACAGCCTCCTCTCGCTCTGAAACGCTCATTTTTCACATAAGCCACTTTTCAGCCTTAGGCGACTGTACAGTGCTAAAACAGCCTCCTATCGCTCTGAAACGCTCATTTTTGACATAACCCACTTTTCAGCCTTAATGAATGAAATTCCAGGTAAAAACTCCTTTGCCATGAAGAAGATCCAAATTCAACCAGTTCAGGCTAGTAAACCTGTTTGAAAGACCTTTTTTCAGTGAAATGCAGCTTAGTGCAAAAACAGGCTGCTCTCGCTCTGAAACGCTCATTTTTCACATAAGCCACTTTTCAGCCTTATAGGCGACTGTACAGTGCAAAAACAGCCTCCTCTCGCTCTGAAACGCTCATTTTTCACATAAGCCACTTTTCAGCCTTAGGCGACTGTACAGTGCTAAAACAGCCTCCTATCGCTCTGAAACGCTCATTTTTGACATAACCCACTTTTCAGCCTTAATGAATGAAATTCCAGGTAAAAACTCCTTTGCCATGAAGAAGATCCAAATTCAACCAGTTCAGGCTAGTAAACCTGTTTGAAAGACCTTTTTTCAGTGAAATGCAGCTTAGTGCAAAAACAGGCTGCTCTCGCTCTGAAACGCTCATTTTTCACATAAGCCACTTTTCAGCCTTAGGCGACTGTACAGTGCAAAAACAGGCTGCTCTCGCTCTGAAACGCTCATTTTTCACATAAGCCACTTTTCAGCGCTAAAACAGCCTCCAATCGCTCTGAAACGCTCATTTTTGACATAAGCCACTTTTCACCTTTAATGAATGAAATTCCAGGTAAAAACTCCTTTGCCATGAAGAAGATCCAAATTCATCCAGTTCAGGCTAGTAAACCTGGTTGAAAGACCTTTTTTCAGTGAAATGCAGCTTAGTGCCAAAACAGGCTGCTCTCGCTCTGAAACGCTCATTTTTCACATAAGCCACTTTTCAGCGCTAAAACAGCCTCCAATCGCTCTGAAACGCTCATTTTTGACATAAGCCACTTTTCACCTTTAATGAATGAAATTCCAGGTAAAAACTCCTTTGCCATGAAGAAGATCCAAATTCATACAGTTCAGGCTAGTAAACCTGGTTGAAAGACCTTTTTTCAGTGAAATGCAGCTTAGTGCCAAAACAGGCTGCTCTCGCTCTGAAACGCTCATTTTTCACATAAGCCACTTTTCAGCCTTATAGGCGACTGTACAGTGCAAAAACAGCCTCCTCTCGCTCTGAAACGCTCATTTTTCACATAAGCCACTTTTCAGCCTTAGGCGACTGTACAGTGCTAAAACAGCCTCCTATCGCTCTGAAACGCTCATTTTTGACATAACCCACTTTTCAGCCTTAATGAATGAAATTCCAGGTAAAAACTCCTTTGCCATGAAGAAGATCCAAATTCAACCAGTTCAGGCTAGTAAACCTGTTTGAAAGACCTTTTTTCAGTGAAATGCAGCTTAGTGCAAAAACAGGCTGCTCTCGCTCTGAAACGCTCATTTTTCACATAAGCCACTTTTCAGCCTTAGGCGACTGTACAGTGCAAAAACAGGCTGCTCTCGCTCTGAAACGCTCATTTTTCACATAAGCCACTTTTCAGCGCTAAAACAGCCTCCAATCGCTCTGAAACGCTCATTTTTGACATAAGCCACTTTTCACCTTTAATGAATGAAATTCCAGGTAAAGACTCCTTTGCCATGAAGAAGATCCAAATTCATCCAGTTCAGGCTAGTAAACCTGGTTGAAAGACCTTTTTTCAGTGAAATGCAGCTTAGTGCCAAAACAGGCTGCTCTCGCTCTGAAACGCTCATTTTTCACATAAGCCACTTTTCAGCGCTAAAACAGCCTCCAATCGCTCTGAAACGCTCATTTTTGACATAAGCCACTTTTCACCTTTAATGAATGAAATTCCAGGTAAAAACTCCTTTGCCATGAAGAAGATCCAAATTCATCCAGTTCAGGCTAGTAAACCTGGTTGAAAGACCTTTTTTCAGTGAAATGCAGCTTAGTGCCAAAACAGGCTGCTCTCGCTCTGAAACGCTCATTTTTCACATAAGCCACTTTTCAGCCTTATAGGCGACTGTACAGTGCAAAAACAGCCTCCTCTCGCTCTGAAACGCTCATTTTTCACATAAGCCACTTTTCAGCCTTAGGCGACTGTACAGTGCTAAAACAGCCTCCAATCGCTCTGAAACGCTCATTTTTGACATAAGCCACTTTTCACCTTTAATGAATGAAATTCCAGGTAAAAACTCCTTTGCCATGAAGAAGATCCAAATTCAACCAGTTCAGGCTAGTAAACCTGGTTGAAAGACCTTTTTTCAGTGAAATGCAGCTTAGTGCCAAAACAGGCTGCTCTCGCTCTGAAACGCTCATTTTTCACATAAGCCACTTTTCAGCCTTATAGGCGACTGTACAGTGCAAAAACAGCCTCCTCTCGCTCTGAAACGCTCATTTTTCACATAAGCCACTTTTCAGCCTTAGGCGACTGTACAGTGCTAAAACAGCCTCCTATCGCTCTGAAACGCTCATTTTTGACATAACCCACTTTTCAGCCTTAATGAATGAAATTCCAGGTAAAAACTCCTTTGCCATGAAGAAGATCCAAATTCAACCAGTTCAGGCTAGTAAACCTGTTTGAAAGACCTTTTTTCAGTGAAATGCAGCTTAGTGCAAAAACAGGCTGCTCTCGCTCTGAAACGCTCATTTTTCACATAAGCCACTTTTCAGCCTTAGGCGACTGTACAGTGCAAAAACAGGCTGCTCTCGCTCTGAAACGCTCATTTTTCACATAAGCCACTTTTCAGCGCTAAAACAGCCTCCAATCGCTCTGAAACGCTCATTTTTGACATAAGCCACTTTTCACCTTTAATGAATGAAATTCCAGGTAAAAACTCCTTTGCCATGAAGAAGATCCAAATTCAACAAGTTCAGGCTAGTAAACCTGTTTGAAAGACCTTTTTTCAGTGAAATGCAGCTTAGTGCAAAAACAGGCTGCTCTCGCTCTGAAACGCTCATTTTTCACATAAGCCACTTTTCAGCCTTAGGCGACTGTACAGTGCAAAAACAGGCTGCTCTCGCTCTGAAACGCTCATTTTTCACATAAGCCACTTTTCAGCGCTAAAACAGCCTCCAATCGCTCTGAAACGCTCATTTTTGACATAAGCCACTTTTCACCTTTAATGAATGAAATTCCAGGTAAAAACTCCTTTGCCATGAAGAAGATCCAAATTCATCCAGTTCAGGCTAGTAAACCTGGTTGAAAGACCTTTTTTCAGTGAAATGCAGCTTAGTGCCAAAACAGGCTGCTCTCGCTCTGAAACGCTCATTTTTCACATAAGCCACTTTTCAGACTTATAGGCGACTGTACAGCGCTAAAACAGCCTCCAATCGCTCTGAAACGCTCATTTTTGACATAAGCCACTTTTCACCTTTAATGAATGAAATTCCAGGTAAAAACTCCTTTGCCATGAAGAAGATCCAAATTCATCCAGTTCAGGCTAGTAAACCTGGTTGAAAGACCTTTTTTCAGTGAAATGCAGCTTAGTGCCAAAACAGGCTGCTCTCGCTCTGAAACGCTCATTTTTCACATAAGCCACTTTTCAGACTTATAGGCGACTGTACAGTGCAAAAACAGCCTCCTCTCGCTCTGAAACGCTCATTTTTCACATAAGCCACTTTTCAGCCTTAGGCGACTGTACAGTGCTAAAACAGCCTCCAATCGCTCTGAAACGCTCATTTTTGACATAAGCCACTTTTCACCTTTAATGAATGAAATTCCAGGTAAAAACTCCTTTGCCATGAATAAGATCCAAATTCAACCAGTTCAGGCTAGTAAACCTGTTTGAAAGACCTTTTTTCAGTGAAATGCAGCTTAGTGCAAAAACAGGCTGCTCTCGCTCTGAAACGCTCATTTTTCACATAAGCCACTTTTCAGCCTTAGGAGACTGTACAGTGCTAAAACAGCCTCCTATCGCTCTGAAACGCTCATTTTTGACATAAGCCACTTTTCAGCCTTAGGCGACTGTACAGTGCTAAAACAGCCTCCTATCGCTCTGAAACGCTCATTTTTGACATAACCCACTTTTCAGCCTTAATGAATGAAATTCCAGGTAAAAACTCCTTTGCCATGAAGAAGATCCAAATTCAACCAGTTCAGGCTAGTAAACCTGTTTGAAAGACCTTTTTTCAGTGAAATGCAGCTTAGTGCAAAAACAGGCTGCTCTCGCTCTGAAACGCTCATTTTTCACATAAGCCACTTTTCAGCCTTATAGGCGACTGTACAGTGCAAAAACAGCCTCCTCTCGCTCTGAAACGCTCATTTTTCACATAAGCCACTTTTCAGCCTTAGGCGACTGTACAGTGCTAAAACAGCCTCCTATCGCTCTGAAACGCTCATTTTTGACATAACCCACTTTTCAGCCTTAATGAATTAAATTCCAGGTAAAAACTCCTTTGCCATGAAGAAGATCCAAATTCAACAAGTTCAGGCTAGTAAACCTGTTTGAAAGACCTTTTTTCAGTGAAATGCAGCTTAGTGCAAAAACAGGCTGCTCTCGCTCTGAAACGCTCATTTTTCACATAAGCCACTTTTCAGCCTTAGGCGACTGTACAGTGCTAAAACAGCCTCCAATCGCTCTGAAACGCTCATTTTTGACATAAGCCACTTTTCACCTTTAATGAATGAAATTCCAGTTAAAAACTCCTTTGCCATGAAGAAGATCCAAATTCAACCAGTTCAGGCTAGTAAACCTGTTTGAAAGACCTTTTTTCAGTGAAATGCAGCTTAGTGCAAAAACAGGCTGCTCTCGCTCTGAAACGCTCATTTTTCACATAAGCCACTTTTCAGCCTTATAAGGCTGAAAAGTGGCTTATGTGAAAAATGAGCGTTTCAGAGCGAGAGGAGGCTGTTTTTGCACTGTACAGTCGCCTATAAGGCTGAAAAGTGGCTTATGTGAAAAATGAGCGTTTCAGAGCGAGAGCAGCCTGTTTTGGCACTGTACAGTCGCCTATAAGGCTGAAAAGTGGCTTATGTGAAAAATGAGCGTTTCAGAGCGAGAGCAGCCTGTTTTGGCACTAAGCTGCATTTCACTGAAAAAAGGTCTTTCAACCAGGTTTACTAGCCTGAACTGGATGAATTTGGATCTTCTTCATGGCAAAGGAGTTTTTACCTGGAATTTCATTCATTAAAGGTGAAAAGTGGCTTATGTCAAAAATGAGCGTTTCAGAGCGATTGGAGGCTGTTTTAGCGCTGAAAAGTGGCTTATGTGAAAAATGAGCGTTTCAGAGCGAGAGCAGCCTGTTTTTGCACTAAGCTGCATTTCACTGAAAAAAGGTCTTTCAAACAGGTTTACTAGCCTGAACTGGATGAATTTGGATCTTCTTCATGGCAAAGGAGTTTTTACCTGGAATTTCATTCATTAAAGGTGAAAAGTGGCTTATGTCAAAAATGAGCGTTTCAGAGCGATTGGAGGCTGTTTTAGCGCTGAAAAGTGGCTTATGTGAAAAATGAGCGTTTCAGAGCGAGAGCAGCCTGTTTTTGCACTGTACAGTCGCCTAAGGCTGAAAAGTGGCTTATGTGAAAAATGAGCGTTTCAGAGCGAGAGCAGCCTGTTTTTGCACTAAGCTGCATTTCACTGAAAAAAGGTCTTTCAAACAGGTTTACTAGCCTGAACTGTTTGAATTTGGATCTTCTTCATGGCAAAGGAGTTTTTACCTGGAATTTCATTCTTTAAGGCTGAAAAGTGGCTTATGTCAAAAATGAGCGTTTCAGAGCGATTGGAGGCTGTTTTAGCGCTGAAAAGTGGCTTATGTGAAAAATGAGCGTTTCAGAGCGAGAGCAGCCTGATTTTGCACTAAGCTGCATTTCACTGAAAAAAGGTCTTTCAAACAGGTTTACTAGCCTGAACTGGTTGAATTTGGATCTTCTTCATGGCAAAGGAGTTTTTACCTGGAATTTAATTCATTAAGGGTGAAAAGTGGGTTATGTCAAAAATGAGCGTTTCAGAGCGAGAGCAGCCTGTTTTTGCACTGTACAGTCGCCTAAGGCTGAAAAGTGGCTTATGTGAAAAATGAGCGTTTCAGAGCGAGAGCAGCCTGTTTTTGCACTAAGCTGCATTTCACTGAAAAAAGGTCTTTCAAACAGGTTTACTAGCCTGAACTGGATGAATTTGGATCTTCTTCATGGCAAAGGAGTTTTTACCTGGAATTTCATTCATTAAAGGTGAAAAGTGGCTTATGTCAAAAATGAGCGTTTCAGAGCGATTGGAGGCTGTTTTAGCGCTGAAAAGTGGCTTATGTGAAAAATGAGCGTTTCAGAGCGAGAGCAGCCTGATTTTGCACTAAGCTGCATTTCACTGAAAAAAGGTCTTTCAAACAGGTTTACTAGCCTGAACTGGTTGAATTTGGATCTTCTTCATGGCAAAGGAGTTTTTACCTGGAATTTCATTCATTAAAGGTGAAAAGTGGCTTATGTGAAAAATGAGCGTTTCAGAGCGAGAGCAGCCTGTTTTTGCACTAAGCTGCATTTCACTGAAAAAAGGTCTTTCAACCAGGTTTACTAGCCTGAACTGGATGAATTTGGATCTTCTTCATGGCAAAGGAGTTTTTACCTGGAATTTCATTCATTAAAGGTGAAAAGTGGCTTATGTCAAAAATGAGCGTTTCAGAGCGATTGGAGGCTGTTTTAGCGCTGAAAAGTGGCTTATGTGAAAAATGAGCGTTTCAGAGCGAGAGCAGCCTGATTTTGCACTAAGCTGCATTTCACTGAAAAAAGGTCTTTCAAACAGGTTTACTAGCCTGAACTGGTTGAATTTGGATCTTCTTCATGGCAAAGGAGTTTTTACCTGGAATTTCATTCATTAAAGGTGAAAAGTGGCTTATGTCAAAAATGAGCGTTTCAGAGCGATTGGAGGCTGTTTTAGCGCTGAAAAGTGGCTTATGTGAAAAATGAGCGTTTCAGAGCGAGAGCAGCCTGTTTTTGCACTAAGCTGCATTTCACTGAAAAAAGGTCTTTCAAACAGGTTTACTAGCCTGAACTGGTTGAATTTGGATCTTCTTCATGGCAAAGGAGTTTTTACCTGGAATTTCATTCTTTAAGGCTGAAAAGTGGCTTATGTCAAAAATGAGCGTTTCAGAGCGATTGGAGGCTGTTTTAGCGCTGAAAAGTGGCTTATGTCAAAAATGAGCGTTTCAGAGCGAGAGGAGGCTGTTTTTGCACTGTACAGTCGCCTATAAGGCTGAAAAGTGGCTTATGTGAAAAATGAGCGTTTCAGAGCGAGAGCAGCCTGTTTTGGCACTGTACAGTCGCCTATAAGGCTGAAAAGTGGCTTATGTGAAAAATGAGCGTTTCAGAGCGAGAGCAGCCTGTTTTGGCACTAAGCTGCATTTCACTGAAAAAAGGTCTTTCAACCAGGTTTACTAGCCTGAACTGGATGAATTTGGATCTTCTTCATGGCAAAGGAGTTTTTACCTGGAATTTCATTCATTAAAGGTGAAAAGTGGCTTATGTCAAAAATGAGCGTTTCAGAGCGATTGGAGGCTGTTTTAGCGCTGAAAAGTGGCTTATGTGAAAAATGAGCGTTTCAGAGCGAGAGCAGCCTGTTTTTGCACTAAGCTGCATTTCACTGAAAAAAGGTCTTTCAAACAGGTTTACTAGCCTGAACTGGTTGAATTTGGATCTTCTTCATGGCAAAGGAGTTTTTACCTGGAATTTAATTCATTAAGGCTGAAAAGTGGGTTATGTGAAAAATGAGCGTTTCAGAGCGAGAGCAGCCTGTTTTTGCACTAAGCTGCATTTCTCTGAAAAAAGGTCTTTTAAACAGGTTTACTAGCCTGAACTGGTTGAATTTGGATCTTCTTCATGGCAAAGGAGTTTTTACCTGGAATTTCATTCATTAAAGGTGAAAAGTGGCTTATGTGAAAAATGAGCGTTTCAGAGCGAGAGCAGCCTGTTTTTGCACTAAGCTGCATTTCACTGAAAAAAGGTCTTTCAACCAGGTTTACTAGCCTGAACTGGATGAATTTGGATCTTCTTCATGGCAAAGGAGTTTTTACCTGGAATTTCATTCATTAAAGGTGAAAAGTGGCTTATGTCAAAAATGAGCGTTTCAGAGCGATTGGAGGCTGTTTTAGCGCTGAAAAGTGGCTTATGTGAAAAATGAGCGTTTCAGAGCGAGAGCAGCCTGTTTTTGCACTAAGCTGCATTTCACTGAAAAAAGGTCTTTCAAACAGGTTTACTAGCCTGAACTGGTTGAATTTGGATCTTCTTCATGGCAAAGGAGTTTTTACCTGGAATTTCATTCATTAAAGGTGAAAAGTGGCTTATGTGAAAAATGAGCGTTTCAGAGCGATTGGAGGCTGTTTTAGCGCTGAAAAGTGGCTTATGTGAAAAATGAGCGTTTCAGAGCGAGACGAGCCTGTTTTTGCACTAAGCTGCATTTCACTGAAAAAAGGTCTTTCAAAACAGGTTTACTAGCCTGAACTGGTTGAATTTGGATCTTCTTCACGGCAAAGGAGTTTTTACCTGGAATTTCATTCATTAAGGGTGAAAAGTGGGTTATGTCAAAAATGAGCGTTTCAGAGCGATTGGAGGCTGTTTTAACACTGTACAGTCGCCTAAGGCTGAAAAGTGGCTTATGTGAAAAATGAGCGTTTCAGAGCGAGAGGAGGCTGTTTTTGCACTGTACAGTCGCCTATAAGGCTGAAAAGTGGCTTTTGTGAAAAATGAGCGTTTCAGAGCGAGAGCAGCCTGTTTTTGCACTAAGCTGCATTTCACTGAAAAAAGGTCTTTCAAACAGGTTTACTAGCCTGAACTGGTTGAATTTGGATCTTCTTCATGGCAAAGGAGTTTTTACCTGGAATTTCATTCATTAAAGGTGAAAAGTGGCTTATGTCAAAAATGAGCGTTTCAGAGCGATTGGAGGCTGTTTTAGCGCTGAAAAGTGGCTTATGTGAAAAATGAGCGTTTCAGAGCGAGAGCAGCCTGTTTTTGCACTAAGCTGCATTTCACTGAAAAAAGGTCTTTCAAACAGGTTTACTAGCCTGAACTGGTTGAATTTGGATCTTCTTCATGGCAAAGGAGTTTTTACCTGGAATTTCATTCATTAAAGGTGAAAAGTGGCTTATGTCAAAAATGAGCGTTTCAGAGCGATTGGAGGCTGTTTTAGCACTGTACAGTCGCCTAAGGCTGAAAAGTGGCTTATGTGAAAAATGAGCGTTTCAGAGCGAGAGCAGCCTGTTTTTGCACTAAGCTGCATTTCACTGAAAAAAGGTCTTTCAAACAGGTTTACTAGCCTGAACTGGTTGAATTTGGATCTTCTTCATGGCAAAGGAGTTTTTACCTGGAATTTCATTCATTAAAGGTGAAAAGTGGCTTATGTCAAAAATGAGCGTTTCAGAGCGATTGGAGGCTGTTTTAGCGCTGAAAAGTGGCTTATGTGAAAAATGAGCCTTTCAGAGCGATTGGAGGCTGTTTTAGCACTGTACAGTCGCCTAAGGCTGAAAAGTGGCTTATGTGAAAAATGAGCGTTTCAGAGCGAGAGCAGCCTGTTTTGGCACTAAGCTGCATTTCACTGAAAAAAGGTCTTTCAACCAGGTTTACTAGCCTGAACTGGATGAATTTGGATCTTCTTCATGGCAAAGGAGTTTTTACCTGGAATTTCATTCATTAAAGGTGAAAAGTGGCTTATGTCAAAAATGAGCGTTTTAGAGCGATTGGAGGCTGTTTTAGCGCTGAAAAGTGGCTTATGTGAAAAATGAGCGTTTCAGAGCGAGAGCAGCCTGTTTTTGCACTAAGCTGCATTTCACTGAAAAAAGGTCTTTCAAACAGGTTTACTAGCCTGAACTGGTTGAATTTGGATCTTCTTCATGGCAAAGGAGTTTTTACCTGGAATTTCATTCATTAAGGCTGAAAAGTGGGTTATGTCAAAAATGAGCGTTTCAGAGCGATAGGAGGCTGTTTTAGCACTGTACAGTCGCCTAAGGCTGAAAAGTGGCTTATGTGAAAAATGAGCGTTTCAGAGCGAGAGGAGGCTGTTTTTGCACTGTACAGTCGCCTATAAGGCTGAAAAGTGGCTTATGTGAAAAATGAGCGTTTCAGAGCGAGAGCAGCCTGTTTTGGCACTAAGCTGCATTTCACTGAAAAAAGGTCTTTCAACCAGGTTTACTAGCCTGAACTGGATGAATTTGGATCTTCTTCATGGCAAAGGAGTTTTTACCTGGAATTTCATTCATTAAAGGTGAAAAGTGGCTTATGTCAAAAATGAGCGTTTCAGAGCGATTGGAGGCTGTTTTAGCGCTGAAAAGTGGCTTATGTGAAAAATGAGCGTTTCAGAGCGAGAGCAGCCTGTTTTTGCACTAAGCTGCATTTCACTGAAAAAAGGTCTTTCAACCAGGTTTACTAGCCTGAACTGGATGAATTTGGATCTTCTTCATGGCAAAGGAGTTTTTACCTGGAATTTCATTCATTAAAGGTGAAAAGTGGCTTATGTCAAAAATGAGCGTTTCAGAGCGATTGGAGGCTGTTTTAGCGCTGAAAAGTGGCTTATGTGAAAAATGAGCGTTTCAGAGCGAGAGCAGCCTGTTTTTGCACTGTACAGTCGCCTAAGGCTGAAAAGTGGCTTATGTGAAAAATGAGCGTTTCAGAGCGAGAGCAGCCTGTTTTTGCACTAAGCTGCATTTCACTGAAAAAAGGTCTTTCAAACAGGTTTACTAGCCTGAACTGGTTGAATTTGGATCTTCTTCATGGCAAAGGAGTTTTTACCTGGAATTTCATTCATTAAAGGTGAAAAGTGGCTTATGTCAAAAATGAGCGTTTCAGAGCGATTGGAGGCTGTTTTATAGCGCTGAAAAGTGGCTTATGTGAAAAATGAGCGTTTCAGAGCGAGAGCAGCCTGTTTTTGCACTAAGCTGCATTTCACTGAAAAAAGGTCTTTCAAACAGGTTTACTAGCCTGAACTGGTTGAATTTGGATCTTCTTCATGGCAAAGGAGTTTTTACCTGGAATTTCATTCATTAAAGGTGAAAAGTGGCTTATGTCAAAAATGAGCGTTTCAGAGCGATTGGAGGCTGTTTTAGCGCTGAAAAGTGGCTTATGTGAAAAATGAGCGTTTCAGAGCGAGAGCAGCCTGATTTTGCACTAAGCTGCATTTCACTGAAAAAAGGTCTTTCAAACAGGTTTACTAGCCTGAACTGGTTGAATTTGGATCTTCTTCATGGCAAAGGAGTTTTTACCTGGAATTTAATTCATTAAGGCTGAAAAGTGGCTTATGTGAAAAATGAGCGTTTCAGATCGAGAGGAGGCTGTTTTTGCACTGTACAGTCGCCTATAAGGCTGAAAAGTGGCTTATGTGAAAAATGAGCGTTTCAGAGCGAGAGCAGCCTGTTTTTGCACTAAGCTGCATTTCACTGAAAAAAGGTCTTTCAAACAGGTTTACTAGCCTGAACTGGATGAATTTGGATCTTCTTCATGGCAAAGGAGTTTTTACCTGGAATTTCATTCATTAAAGGTGAAAAGTGGCTTATGTCAAAAATGAGCGTTTTAGAGCGATTGGAGGCTGTTTTAGCGCTGAAAAGTGGCTTATGTGAAAAATGAGCGTTTCAGAGCGAGAGCAGCCTGTTTTTGCACTAAGCTGCATTTCACTGAAAAAAGGTCTTTCAAACAGGTTTACTAGCCTGAACTGGTTGAATTTGGATCTTCTTCATGGCAAAGGAGTTTTTACCTGGAATTTAATTCATTAAGGCTGAAAAGTGGGTTATGTGAAAAATGAGCGTTTCAGAGCGAGAGCAGCCTGTTTTTGCACTAAGCTGCATTTCTCTGAAAAAAGGTCTTTTAAACAGGTTTACTAGCCTGAACTGGTTGAATTTGGATCTTCTTCACGGCAAAGGAGTTTTTACCTGGAATTTCATTCATTAAGGGTGAAAAGTGGGTTATGTCAAAAATGAGCGTTTCAGAGCGATAGGAGGCTGTTTTAGCACTGTACAGTCGCCTAAGGCTGAAAAGTGGCTTATGTGAAAAATGAGCGTTTCAGAGCGAGAGGAGGCTGTTTTTGCACTGTACAGTCGCCTATAAGGCTGAAAAGTGGCTTTTGTGAAAAATGAGCGTTTCAGAGCGAGAGCAGCCTGTTTTTGCACTAAGCTGCATTTCACTGAAAAAAGGTCTTTCAAACAGGTTTACTAGCCTGAACTGGTTGAATTTGGATCTTCTTCATGGCAAAGGAGTTTTTACCTGGAATTTCATTCATTAAAGGTGAAAAGTGGCTTATGTGAAAAATGAGCGTTTCAGAGCGATTGGAGGCTGTTTTAGCGCTGAAAAGTGGCTTATGTGAAAAATGAGCGTTTCAGAGCGAGAGCAGCCTGTTTTTGCACTAAGCTGCATTTCACTGAAAAAAGGTCTTTCAAACAGGTTTACTAGCCTGAACTGGTTGAATTTGGATCTTCTTCATGGCAAAGGAGTTTTTACCTGGAATTTAATTCATTAAGGGCGAAAAGTGGGTTATGTGAGAAATGAGCGTTTCAGAGCGAGAGCAGCCTGTTTTTGCACTGTACAGTCGCCTATAAGGCTGAAAAGTGGCTTATGTGAAAAATGAGCGTTTCAGAGCGAGAGCAGCCTGTTTTTGCACTAAGCTGCATTTCACTGAAAAAAGGTCTTTCAAACAGGTTTACTAGCCTGAACTGGTTGAATTTGGATCTTCTTCATGGCAAAGGAGTTTTTACCTGGAATTTCATTCTTTAAGGCTGAAAAGTGGCTTATGTCAAAAATGAGCGTTTCAGAGCGATTGGAGGCTGTTTTAGCGCTGAAAAGTGGCTTATGTGAAAAATGAGCGTTTCAGAGCGAGAGCAGCCTGATTTTGCACTAAGCTGCATTTCACTGAAAAAAGGTCTTTCAAACAGGTTTACTAGCCTGAACTGGTTGAATTTGGATCTTCTTCATGGCAAAGGAGTTTTTACCTGGAATTTAATTCATTAAGGGTGAAAAGTGGGTTATGTCAAAAATGAGCGTTTCAGAGCGAGAGCAGCCTGTTTTTGCACTGTACAGTCGCCTAAGGCTGAAAAGTGGCTTATGTGAAAAATGAGCGTTTCAGAGCGAGAGCAGCCTGTTTTTGCACTAAGCTGCATTTCACTGAAAAAAGGTCTTTCAAACAGGTTTACTAGCCTGAACTGGATGAATTTGGATCTTCTTCATGGCAAAGGAGTTTTTACCTGGAATTTCATTCATTAAAGGTGAAAAGTGGCTTATGTCAAAAATGAGCGTTTCAGAGCGATTGGAGGCTGTTTTAGCGCTGAAAAGTGGCTTATGTGAAAAATGAGCGTTTCAGAGCGAGAGCAGCCTGATTTTGCACTAAGCTGCATTTCACTGAAAAAAGGTCTTTCAAACAGGTTTACTAGCCTGAACTGGTTGAATTTGGATCTTCTTCATGGCAAATGAGTTTTTACCTGGAATTTAATTCATTAAGGCTGAAAAGTGGGTTATGTCAAAAATGAGCGTTTCAGAGCGAGAGCAGCCTGTTTTTGCACTAAGCTGCATTTCTCTGAAAAAAGGTCTTTTAAACAGGTTTACTAGCCTGAACTGGTTGAATTTGGATCTTCTTCATGGCAAAGGAGTTTTTACCTGGAATTTCATTCATTAAAGGTGAAAAGTGGCTTATGTGAAAAATGAGCGTTTCAGAGCGAGAGCAGCCTGTTTTTGCACTAAGCTGCATTTCACTGAAAAAAGGTCTTTCAACCAGGTTTACTAGCCTGAACTGGATGAATTTGGATCTTCTTCATGGCAAAGGAGTTTTTACCTGGAATTTCATTCATTAAAGGTGAAAAGTGGCTTATGTCAAAAATGAGCGTTTCAGAGCGATTGGAGGCTGTTTTAGCGCTGAAAAGTGGCTTATGTGAAAAATGAGCGTTTCAGAGCGAGAGCAGCCTGTTTTTGCACTAAGCTGCATTTCACTGAAAAAAGGTCTTTCAAACAGGTTTACTAGCCTGAACTGGTTGAATTTGGATCTTCTTCATGGCAAAGGAGTTTTTACCTGGAATTTAATTCATTAAGGGTGAAAAGTGGGTTATGTGAAAAATGAGCGTTTCAGAGCGAGAGCAGCCTGTTTTTGCACTGTACAGTCGCCTAAGGCTGAAAAGTGGCTTATGTGAAAAATGAGCGTTTCAGAGCGAGAGCAGCCTGTTTTTGCACTAAGCTGCATTTCACTGAAAAAAGGTCTTTCAAACAGGTTTACTAGCCTGAACTGGTTGAATTTGGATCTTCTTCATGGCAAAGGAGTTTTTACCTGGAATTTCATTCATTAAAGGTGAAAAGTGGCTTATGTGAAAAATGAGCGTTTCAGAGCGATTGGAGGCTGTTTTAGCGCTGAAAAGTGGCTTATGTGAAAAATGAGCGTTTCAGAGCGAGACGAGCCTGTTTTTGCACTAAGCTGCATTTCACTGAAAAAAGGTCTTTCAAACAGGTTTACTAGCCTGAACTGGTTGAATTTGGATCTTCTTCATGGCAAATGAGTTTTTACCTGGAATTTAATTCATTAAGGCTGAAAAGTGGGTTATGTCAAAAATGAGCGTTTCAGAGCGATAGGAGGCTGTTTTAGCACTGTCCAGTCGCCTAAGGCTGAAAAGTGGCTTATGTGAAAAATGAGCGTTTCAGAGCGAGAGCAGCCTGTTTTTGCACTAAGCTGCATTTCACTGAAAAAAGGTCTTTCAAAACAGGTTTACTAGCCTGAACTGGTTGAATTTGGATCTTCTTCACGGCAAAGGAGTTTTTACCTGGAATTTCATTCATTAAGGGTGAAAAGTGGGTTATGTCAAAAATGAGCGTTTCAGAGCGATAGGAGGCTGTTTTAGCACTGTACAGTCGCCTAAGGCTGAAAAGTGGCTTATGTGAAAAATGAGCGTTTCAGAGCGAGAGGAGGCTGTTTTTGCACTGTACAGTCGCCTATAAGGCTGAAAAGTGGCTTTTGTGAAAAATGAGCGTTTCAGAGCGAGAGCAGCCTGTTTTTGCACTAAGCTGCATTTCACTGAAAAAAGGTCTTTCAAACAGGTTTACTAGCCTGAACTGGTTGAATTTGGATCTTCTTCATGGCAAAGGAGTTTTTACCTGGAATTTCATTCATTAAAGGTGAAAAGTGGCTTATGTCAAAAATGAGCGTTTCAGAGCGATTGGAGGCTGTTTTAGCGCTGAAAAGTGGCTTATGTGAAAAATGAGCGTTTCAGAGCGAGAGCAGCCTGTTTTTGCACTAAGCTGCATTTCACTGAAAAAAGGTCTTTCAAACAGGTTTACTAGCCTGAACTGGTTGAATTTGGATCTTCTTCATGGCAAAGGAGTTTTTACCTGGAATTTAATTCATTAAGGGCGAAAAGTGGGTTATGTGAGAAATGAGCGTTTCAGAGCGAGAGCAGCCTGTTTTTGCACTGTACAGTCGCCTATAAGGCTGAAAAGTGGCTTATGTGAAAAATGAGCGTTTCAGAGCGAGAGCAGCCTGTTTTTGCACTAAGCTGCATTTCACTGAAAAAAGGTCTTTCAAACAGGTTTACTAGCCTGAACTGGTTGAATTTGGATCTTCTTCATGGCAAAGGAGTTTTTACCTGGAATTTCATTCTTTAAGGCTGAAAAGTGGCTTATGTCAAAAATGAGCGTTTCAGAGCGATTGGAGGCTGTTTTAGCGCTGAAAAGTGGCTTATGTGAAAAATGAGCGTTTCAGAGCGAGAGCAGCCTGATTTTGCACTAAGCTGCATTTCACTGAAAAAAGGTCTTTCAAACAGGTTTACTAGCCTGAACTGGTTGAATTTGGATCTTCTTCATGGCAAAGGAGTTTTTACCTGGAATTTAATTCATTAAGGGTGAAAAGTGGGTTATGTCAAAAATGAGCGTTTCAGAGCGAGAGCAGCCTGTTTTTGCACTGTACAGTCGCCTAAGGCTGAAAAGTGGCTTATGTGAAAAATGAGCGTTTCAGAGCGAGAGCAGCCTGTTTTTGCACTAAGCTGCATTTCACTGAAAAAAGGTCTTTCAAACAGGTTTACTAGCCTGAACTGGATGAATTTGGATCTTCTTCATGGCAAAGGAGTTTTTACCTGGAATTTCATTCATTAAAGGTGAAAAGTGGCTTATGTCAAAAATGAGCGTTTCAGAGCGATTGGAGGCTGTTTTAGCGCTGAAAAGTGGCTTATGTGAAAAATGAGCGTTTCAGAGCGAGAGCAGCCTGATTTTGCACTAAGCTGCATTTCACTGAAAAAAGGTCTTTCAAACAGGTTTACTAGCCTGAACTGGTTGAATTTGGATCTTCTTCATGGCAAATGAGTTTTTACCTGGAATTTAATTCATTAAGGCTGAAAAGTGGGTTATGTCAAAAATGAGCGTTTCAGAGCGAGAGCAGCCTGTTTTTGCACTAAGCTGCATTTCTCTGAAAAAAGGTCTTTTAAACAGGTTTACTAGCCTGAACTGGTTGAATTTGGATCTTCTTCATGGCAAAGGAGTTTTTACCTGGAATTTCATTCATTAAAGGTGAAAAGTGGCTTATGTGAAAAATGAGCGTTTCAGAGCGAGAGCAGCCTGTTTTTGCACTAAGCTGCATTTCACTGAAAAAAGGTCTTTCAACCAGGTTTACTAGCCTGAACTGGATGAATTTGGATCTTCTTCATGGCAAAGGAGTTTTTACCTGGAATTTCATTCATTAAAGGTGAAAAGTGGCTTATGTCAAAAATGAGCGTTTCAGAGCGATTGGAGGCTGTTTTAGCGCTGAAAAGTGGCTTATGTGAAAAATGAGCGTTTCAGAGCGAGAGCAGCCTGATTTTGCACTAAGCTGCATTTCACTGAAAAAAGGTCTTTCAAACAGGTTTACTAGCCTGAACTGGTTGAATTTGGATCTTCTTCATGGCAAAGGAGTTTTTACCTGGAATTTCATTCATTAAAGGTGAAAAGTGGCTTATGTCAAAAATGAGCGTTTCAGAGCGATTGGAGGCTGTTTTAGCGCTGAAAAGTGGCTTATGTGAAAAATGAGCGTTTCAGAGCGAGAGCAGCCTGTTTTTGCACTAAGCTGCATTTCACTGAAAAAAGGTCTTTCAAACAGGTTTACTAGCCTGAACTGGTTGAATTTGGATCTTCTTCATGGCAAAGGAGTTTTTACCTGGAATTTAATTCATTAAGGGTGAAAAGTGGGTTATGTGAAAAATGAGCGTTTCAGAGCGAGAGCAGCCTGTTTTTGCACTGTACAGTCGCCTAAGGCTGAAAAGTGGCTTATGTGAAAAATGAGCGTTTCAGAGCGAGAGCAGCCTGTTTTTGCACTAAGCTGCATTTCACTGAAAAAAGGTCTTTCAAACAGGTTTACTAGCCTGAACTGGTTGAATTTGGATCTTCTTCATGGCAAAGGAGTTTTTACCTGGAATTTCATTCATTAAAGGTGAAAAGTGGCTTATGTGAAAAATGAGCGTTTCAGAGCGATTGGAGGCTGTTTTAGCGCTGAAAAGTGGCTTATGTGAAAAATGAGCGTTTCAGAGCGAGACGAGCCTGTTTTTGCACTAAGCTGCATTTCACTGAAAAAAGGTCTTTCAAACAGGTTTACTAGCCTGAACTGGTTGAATTTGGATCTTCTTCATGGCAAATGAGTTTTTACCTGGAATTTAATTCATTAAGGCTGAAAAGTGGGTTATGTCAAAAATGAGCGTTTCAGAGCGATAGGAGGCTGTTTTAGCACTGTCCAGTCGCCTAAGGCTGAAAAGTGGCTTATGTGAAAAATGAGCGTTTCAGAGCGAGAGCAGCCTGTTTTTGCACTAAGCTGCATTTCACTGAAAAAAGGTCTTTCAAAACAGGTTTACTAGCCTGAACTGGTTGAATTTGGATCTTCTTCACGGCAAAGGAGTTTTTACCTGGAATTTCATTCATTAAGGGTGAAAAGTGGGTTATGTCAAAAATGAGCGTTTCAGAGCGATAGGAGGCTGTTTTAGCACTGTACAGTCGCCTAAGGCTGAAAAGTGGCTTATGTGAAAAATGAGCGTTTCAGAGCGAGAGGAGGCTGTTTTTGCACTGTACAGTCGCCTATAAGGCTGAAAAGTGGCTTTTGTGAAAAATGAGCGTTTCAGAGCGAGAGCAGCCTGTTTTTGCACTAAGCTGCATTTCACTGAAAAAAGGTCTTTCAAACAGGTTTACTAGCCTGAACTGGTTGAATTTGGATCTTCTTCATGGCAAAGGAGTTTTTACCTGGAATTTCATTCATTAAAGGTGAAAAGTGGCTTATGTCAAAAATGAGCGTTTCAGAGCGATTGGAGGCTGTTTTAGCGCTGAAAAGTGGCTTATGTGAAAAATGAGCGTTTCAGAGCGAGAGCAGCCTGTTTTTGCACTAAGCTGCATTTCTCTGAAAAAAGGTCTTTTAAACAGGTTTACTAGCCTGAACTGGTTGAATTTGGATCTTCTTCATGGCAAAGGAGTTTTTACCTGGAATTTCATTCATTAAAGGTGAAAAGTGGCTTATGTGAAAAATGAGCGTTTCAGAGCGAGAGCAGCCTGTTTTTGCACTAAGCTGCATTTCACTGAAAAAAGGTCTTTCAACCAGGTTTACTAGCCTGAACTGGATGAATTTGGATCTTCTTCATGGCAAAGGAGTTTTTACCTGGAATTTCATTCATTAAAGGTGAAAAGTGGCTTATGTCAAAAATGAGCGTTTCAGAGCGATTGGAGGCTGTTTTAGCGCTGAAAAGTGGCTTATGTGAAAAATGAGCGTTTCAGAGCGAGAGCAGCCTGATTTTGCACTAAGCTGCATTTCACTGAAAAAAGGTCTTTCAAACAGGTTTACTAGCCTGAACTGGTTGAATTTGGATCTTCTTCATGGCAAAGGAGTTTTTACCTGGAATAAAAGGTCTTTCAAACAGGTTTACTAGCCTGAACTGGTTGAATTTGGATCTTCTTCATGGCAAAGGAGTTTTTACCTGGAATTTCATTCATTAAAGGTGAAAAGTGGCTTATGTGAAAAATGAGCGTTTCAGAGCGAGAGCAGCCTGTTTTTGCACTAAGCTGCATTTCACTGAAAAAAGGTCTTTCAAACAGGTTTACTAGCCTGAACTGGTTGAATTTGGATCTTCTTCATGGCAAAGGAGTTTTTACCTGGAATTTAATTCATTAAGGGCGAAAAGTGGGTTATGTGAAAAATGAGCGTTTCAGAGCGAGAGCAGCCTGTTTTTGCACTGTACAGTCGCCTATAAGGCTGAAAAGTGGCTTATGTGAAAAATGAGCGTTTCAGAGCGAGAGCAGCCTGTTTTTGCACTAAGCTGCATTTCACTGAAAAAAGGTCTTTTCAAACAGGTTTACTAGCCTGAACTGGTTGAATTTGGATCTTCTTCATGGCAAAGGAGTTTTTACCTGGAATTTCATTCTTTAAGGCTGAAAAGTGGCTTATGTCAAAAATGAGCGTTTCAGAGCGATTGGAGGCTGTTTTAGCGCTGAAAAGTGGCTTATGTGAAAAATGAGCGTTTCAGAGCGAGAGCAGCCTGATTTTGCACTAAGCTGCATTTCACTGAAAAAAGGTCTTTCAAACAGGTTTACTAGCCTGAACTGGTTGAATTTGGATCTTCTTCATGGCAAAGGAGTTTTTACCTGGAATTTCATTCATTAAGGCTGAAAAGTGGGTTATGTCAAAAATGAGCGTTTCAGAGCGAGAGCAGCCTGTTTTTGCACTAAGCTGCATTTCACTGAAAAAAGGTCTTTCAAACAGGTTTACTAGCCTGAACTGGTTGAATTTGGATCTTCTTCATGGCAAAGGAGTTTTTACCTGGAATTTAATTCATTAAGGGCGAAAAGTGGGTTATGTGAGAAATGAGCGTTTCAGAGCGAGAGCAGCCTGTTTTTGCACTGTACAGTCGCCTATAAGGCTGAAAAGTGGCTTATGTGAAAAATGAGCGTTTCAGAGCGAGAGCAGCCTGTTTTTGCACTAAGCTGCATTTCACTGAAAAAAGGTCTTTCAACCAGGTTTACTAGCCTGAACTGGATGAATTTGGATCTTCTTCATGGCAAAGGAGTTTTTACCTGGAATTTCATTCATTAAAGGTGAAAAGTGGCTTATGTCAAAAATGAGCGTTTCAGAGCGATTGGAGGCTGTTTTAGCGCTGAAAAGTGGCTTATGTGAAAAATGAGCGTTTCAGAGCGAGAGCAGCCTGTTTTTGCACTAAGCTGCATTTCACTGAAAAAAGGTCTTTCAAACAGGTTTACTAGCCTGAACTGGTTGAATTTGGATCTTCTTCATGGCAAAGGAGATTTTACCTGGAATTTAATTCATTAAGGGTGAAAAGTGGGTTCTGTGAAAAATGAGCGTTTCAGAGCGAGAGCAGCCTGTTTTTGCACTGTACAGTCGCCTAAGGCTGAAAAGTGGCTTATGTGAAAAATGAGCGTTTCAGAGCGAGAGCAGCCTGTTTTTGCACTAAGCTGCATTTCACTGAAAAAAGGTCTTTCAAACAGGTTTACTAGCCTGAACTGGTTGAATTTGGATCTTCTTCATGGCAAAGGAGTTTTTACCTGGAATTTCATTCATTAAAGGTGAAAAGTGGCTTATGTGAAAAATGAGCGTTTCAGAGCGAGAGCAGCCTGATTTTGCACTAAGCTGCATTTCACTGAAAAAAGGTCTTTCAAACAGGTTTACTAGCCTGAACTGGTTGAATTTGGATCTTCTTCATGGCAAAGGAGTTTTTACCTGGAATTTAATTCATTAAGGGCGAAAAGTGGGTTATGTCAAAAATGAGCGTTTCAGAGCGATAGGAGGCTGTTTTAGCACTGTACAGTCGCCTAAGGCTGAAAAGTGGCTCATGTGAAAAATGAGCGTTTCAGAGCGAGAGGAGGCTGTTTTTGCACTGTACAGTCGCCTATAAGGCTGAAAAGTGGCTTTTGTGAAAAATGAGCGTTTCAGAGCGAGAGCAGCCTGTTTTTGCACTAAGCTGCATTTCACTGAAAAAAGGTCTTTCAAACAGGTTTACTAGCCTGAACTGGTTGAATTTGGATCTTCTTCATGGCAAAGGAGTTTTTACCTGGAATTTCATTCATTAAAGGTGAAAAGTGGCTTATGTCAAAAATGAGCGTTTCAGAGCGATTGGAGGCTGTTTTAGCGCTGAAAAGTGGCTTATGTGAAAAATGAGCGTTTCAGAGCGAGAGCAGCCTGTTTTTGCACTAAGCTGCATTTCACTGAAAAAAGGTCTTTCAAACAGGTTTACTAGCCTGAACTGGTTGAATTTGGATCTTCTTCATGGCAAAGGAGTTTTTACCTGGAATTTCATTCTTTAAGGCTGAAAAGTGGCTTATGTCAAAAATGAGCGTTTCAGAGCGATTGGAGGCTGTTTTAGCGCTGAAAAGTGGCTTATGTGAAAAATGAGCGTTTCAGAGCGAGAGCAGCCTGATTTTGCACTAAGCTGCATTTCACTGAAAAAAGGTCTTTCAAACAGGTTTACTAGCCTGAACTGGTTGAATTTGGATCTTCTTCATGGCAAAGGAGTTTTTACCTGGAATTTAATTCATTAAGGCTGAAAAGTGGGTTATGTGAAAAATGAGCGTTTCAGAGCGAGAGCAGCCTGTTTTTGCACTAAGCTGCATTTCACTGAAAAAAGGTCTTTCAACCAGGTTTACTAGCCTGAACTGGATGAATTTGGATCTTCTTCATGGCAAAGGAGTTTTTACCTGGAATTTCATTCATTAAAGGTGAAAAGTGGCTTATGTCAAAAATGAGCGTTTCAGAGCGATTGGAGGCTGTTTTAGCGCTGAAAAGTGGCTTATGTGAAAAATGAGCGTTTCAGAGCGAGAGCAGCCTGTTTTTGCACTAAGCTGCATTTCACTGAAAAAAGGTCTTTCAAACAGGTTTACTAGCCTGAACTGGTTGAATTTGGATCTTCTTCATGGCAAAGGAGTTTTTACCTGGAATAAAAGGTCTTTCAAACAGGTTTACTAGCCTGAACTGGTTGAATTTGGATCTTCTTCATGGCAAAGGAGTTTTTACCTGGAATTTCATTCATTAAAGGTGAAAAGTGGCTTATGTCAAAAATGAGCGTTTCAGAGCGATTGGAGGCTGTTTTAGCACTGTACAGTCGCCTAAGGCTGAAAAGTGGCTTATGTGAAAAATGAGCGTTTCAGAGCGAGAGCAGCCTGTTTTTGCACTAAGCTGCATTTCACTGAAAAAAGGTCTTTCAAACAGGTTTACTAGCCTGAACTGGTTGAATTTGGATCTTCTTCATGGCAAAGGAGTTTTTACCTGGAATTTCATTCATTAAAGGTGAAAAGTGGCTTATGTCAAAAATGAGCGTTTCAGAGCGATTGGAGGCTGTTTTAGCGCTGAAAAGTGGCTTATGTGAAAAATGAGCGTTTCAGAGCGAGAGCAGCCTGTTTTTGCACTAAGCTGCATTTCTCTGAAAAAAGGTCTTTTAAACAGGTTTACTAGCCTGAACTGGTTGAATTTGGATCTTCTTCATGGCAAAGGAGTTTTTACCTGGAATTTCATTCATTAAAGGTGAAAAGTGGCTTATGTGAAAAATGAGCGTTTCAGAGCGAGAGCAGCCTGTTTTTGCACTAAGCTGCATTTCACTGAAAAAAGGTCTTTCAACCAGGTTTACTAGCCTGAACTGGATGAATTTGGATCTTCTTCATGGCAAAGGAGTTTTTACCTGGAATTTCATTCATTAAAGGTGAAAAGTGGCTTATGTCAAAAATGAGCGTTTCAGAGCGATTGGAGGCTGTTTTAGCGCTGAAAAGTGGCTTATGTGAAAAATGAGCGTTTCAGAGCGAGAGCAGCCTGATTTTGCACTAAGCTGCATTTCACTGAAAAAAGGTCTTTCAAACAGGTTTACTAGCCTGAACTGGTTGAATTTGGATCTTCTTCATGGCAAAGGAGTTTTTACCTGGAATTTCATTCATTAAAGGTGAAAAGTGGCTTATGTCAAAAATGAGCGTTTCAGAGCGATTGGAGGCTGTTTTAGCGCTGAAAAGTGGCTTATGTGAAAAATGAGCGTTTCAGAGCGAGAGCAGCCTGTTTTTGCACTAAGCTGCATTTCACTGAAAAAAGGTCTTTCAAACAGGTTTACTAGCCTGAACTGGTTGAATTTGGATCTTCTTCATGGCAAAGGAGTTTTTACCTGGAATTTAATTCATTAAGGGTGAAAAGTGGGTTATGTGAAAAATGAGCGTTTCAGAGCGAGAGCAGCCTGTTTTTGCACTGTACAGTCGCCTAAGGCTGAAAAGTGGCTTATGTGAAAAATGAGCGTTTCAGAGCGAGAGCAGCCTGTTTTTGCACTAAGCTGCATTTCACTGAAAAAAGGTCTTTCAAACAGGTTTACTAGCCTGAACTGATTGAATTTGGATCTTCTTCACGGCAAAGGAGTTTTTACCTGGAATTTCATTCATTAAGGGTGAAAAGTGGGTTATGTCAAAAATGAGCGTTTCAGAGCGATAGGAGGCTGTTTTAGCACTGTACAGTCGCCTAAGGCTGAAAAGTGGCTTATGTGAAAAATGAGCGTTTCAGAGCGAGAGGAGGCTGTTTTTGCACTGTACAGTCGCCTATAAGGCTGAAAAGTGGCTTTTGTGAAAAATGAGCGTTTCAGAGCGAGAGCAGCCTGTTTTTGCACTAAGCTGCATTTCACTGAAAAAAGGTCTTTCAAACAGGTTTACTAGCCTGAACTGGTTGAATTTGGATCTTCTTCATGGCAAAGGAGTTTTTACCTGGAATTTCATTCATTAAAGGTGAAAAGTGGCTTATGTCAAAAATGAGCGTTTCAGAGCGATTGGAGGCTGTTTTAGCGCTGAAAAGTGGCTTATGTGAAAAATGAGCGTTTCAGAGCGAGAGCAGCCTGTTTTTGCACTAAGCTGCATTTCACTGAAAAAAGGTCTTTCAAACAGGTTTACTAGCCTGAACTGGTTGAATTTGGATCTTCTTCATGGCAAAGGAGTTTTTACCTGGAATAAAAGGTCTTTCAAACAGGTTTACTAGCCTGAACTGGTTGAATTTGGATCTTCTTCATGGCAAAGGAGTTTTTACCTGGAATTTCATTCATTAAAGGTGAAAAGTGGCTTATGTCAAAAATGAGCGTTTCAGAGCGATTGGAGGCTGTTTTAGCACTGTACAGTCGCCTAAGGCTGAAAAGTGGCTTATGTGAAAAATGAGCGTTTCAGAGCGAGAGCAGCCTGTTTTTGCACTAAGCTGCATTTCACTGAAAAAAGGTCTTTCAAACAGGTTTACTAGCCTGAACTGGTTGAATTTGGATCTTCTTCATGGCAAAGGAGTTTTTACCTGGAATTTAATTCATTAAGGGCGAAAAGTGGGTTATGTGAAAAATGAGCGTTTCAGAGCGAGAGCAGCCTGTTTTTGCACTGTACAGTCGCCTATAAGGCTGAAAAGTGGCTTATGTGAAAAATGAGCGTTTCAGAGCGAGAGCAGCCTGTTTTTGCACTAAGCTGCATTTCACTGAAAAAAGGTCTTTTCAAACAGGTTTACTAGCCTGAACTGGTTGAATTTGGATCTTCTTCATGGCAAAGGAGTTTTTACCTGGAATTTCATTCTTTAAGGCTGAAAAGTGGCTTATGTCAAAAATGAGCGTTTCAGAGCGATTGGAGGCTGTTTTAGCGCTGAAAAGTGGCTTATGTGAAAAATGAGCGTTTCAGAGCGAGAGCAGCCTGATTTTGCACTAAGCTGCATTTCACTGAAAAAAGGTCTTTCAAACAGGTTTACTAGCCTGAACTGGTTGAATTTGGATCTTCTTCATGGCAAAGGAGTTTTTACCTGGAATTTCATTCATTAAGGCTGAAAAGTGGGTTATGTCAAAAATGAGCGTTTCAGAGCGAGAGCAGCCTGTTTTTGCACTAAGCTGCATTTCACTGAAAAAAGGTCTTTCAAACAGGTTTACTAGCCTGAACTGGTTGAATTTGGATCTTCTTCATGGCAAAGGAGTTTTTACCTGGAATTTAATTCATTAAGGGCGAAAAGTGGGTTATGTGAGAAATGAGCGTTTCAGAGCGAGAGCAGCCTGTTTTTGCACTGTACAGTCGCCTATAAGGCTGAAAAGTGGCTTATGTGAAAAATGAGCGTTTCAGAGCGAGAGCAGCCTGTTTTTGCACTAAGCTGCATTTCACTGAAAAAAGGTCTTTCAACCAGGTTTACTAGCCTGAACTGGATGAATTTGGATCTTCTTCATGGCAAAGGAGTTTTTACCTGGAATTTCATTCATTAAAGGTGAAAAGTGGCTTATGTCAAAAATGAGCGTTTCAGAGCGATTGGAGGCTGTTTTAGCGCTGAAAAGTGGCTTATGTGAAAAATGAGCGTTTCAGAGCGAGAGCAGCCTGTTTTTGCACTAAGCTGCATTTCACTGAAAAAAGGTCTTTCAAACAGGTTTACTAGCCTGAACTGGTTGAATTTGGATCTTCTTCATGGCAAAGGAGTTTTTACCTGGAATTTAATTCATTAAGGGTGAAAAGTGGGTTATGTGAAAAATGAGCGTTTCAGAGCGAGAGCAGCCTGTTTTTGCACTGTACAGTCGCCTAAGGCTGAAAAGTGGCTTATGTGAAAAATGAGCGTTTCAGAGCGAGAGCAGCCTGTTTTTGCACTAAGCTGCATTTCACTGAAAAAAGGTCTTTCAAACAGGTTTACTAGCCTGAACTGGTTGAATTTGGATCTTCTTCATGGCAAAGGAGTTTTTACCTGGAATTTCATTCATTAAAGGTGAAAAGTGGCTTATGTGAAAAATGAGCGTTTCAGAGCGAGAGCAGCCTGATTTTGCACTAAGCTGCATTTCACTGAAAAAAGGTCTTTCAAACAGGTTTACTAGCCTGAACTGGTTGAATTTGGATCTTCTTCATGGCAAAGGAGTTTTTACCTGGAATTTAATTCATTAAGGGCGAAAAGTGGGTTATGTCAAAAATGAGCGTTTCAGAGCGATAGGAGGCTGTTTTAGCACTGTACAGTCGCCTAAGGCTGAAAAGTGGCTCATGTGAAAAATGAGCGTTTCAGAGCGAGAGGAGGCTGTTTTTGCACTGTACAGTCGCCTATAAGGCTGAAAAGTGGCTTTTGTGAAAAATGAGCGTTTCAGAGCGAGAGCAGCCTGTTTTTGCACTAAGCTGCATTTCACTGAAAAAAGGTCTTTCAAACAGGTTTACTAGCCTGAACTGGTTGAATTTGGATCTTCTTCATGGCAAAGGAGTTTTTACCTGGAATTTCATTCTTTAAGGCTGAAAAGTGGCTTATGTCAAAAATGAGCGTTTCAGAGCGATTGGAGGCTGTTTTAGCGCTGAAAAGTGGCTTATGTGAAAAATGAGCGTTTCAGAGCGAGAGCAGCCTGATTTTGCACTAAGCTGCATTTCACTGAAAAAAGGTCTTTCAAACAGGTTTACTAGCCTGAACTGGTTGAATTTGGATCTTCTTCATGGCAAAGGAGTTTTTACCTGGAATTTAATTCATTAAGGCTGAAAAGTGGGTTATGTGAAAAATGAGCGTTTCAGAGCGAGAGCAGCCTGTTTTTGCACTAAGCTGCATTTCACTGAAAAAAGGTCTTTCAACCAGGTTTACTAGCCTGAACTGGATGAATTTGGATCTTCTTCATGGCAAAGGAGTTTTTACCTGGAATTTCATTCATTAAAGGTGAAAAGTGGCTTATGTCAAAAATGAGCGTTTCAGAGCGATTGGTGGCTGTTTTTGCACTAAGCTGCATTTCACTGAAAAAAGGTCTTTCAAACAGGTTTACTAGCCTGAACTGGTTGAATTTGGATCTTCTTCATGGCAAAGGAGTTTTTACCTGGAATTTAATTCATTAAGGGCGAAAAGTGGGTTATGTGAGAAATGAGCGTTTCAGAGCGAGAGCAGCCTGTTTTTGCACTGTACAGTCGCCTAAGGCTGAAAAGTGGCTTATGTGAAAAATGAGCGTTTCAGAGCGAGAGCAGCCTGTTTTTGCACTAAGCTGCATTTCACTGAAAAAAGGTCTTTCAAACAGGTTTACTAGCCTGAACTGGTTGAATTTGGATCTTCTTCATGGCAAAGGAGTTTTTACCTGGAATTTCATTCATTAAAGGTGAAAAGTGGCTTATGTCAAAAATGAGCGTTTCAGAGCGATTGGAGGCTGTTTTAGCGCTGAAAAGTGGCTTTTGTGAAAAATGAGCGTTTCAGAGCGAGAGCAGCCTGTTTTTGCACTAAGCTGCATTTCACTGAAAAAAGGTCTTTCAACCAGGTTTACTAGCCTGAACTGGTTGAATTTGGATCTTCTTCATGGCAAAGGAGTTTTTACCTGGAATTTCATTCTTTAAGGCTGAAAAGTGGCTTATGTCAAAAATGAGCGTTTCAGAGCGATTGGAGGCTGTTTTAGCGCTGAAAAGTGGCTTATGTGAAAAATGAGCGTTTCAGAGCGAGAGCAGCCTGATTTTGCACTAAGCTGCATTTCACTGAAAAAAGGTCTTTCAAACAGGTTTACTAGCCTGAACTGGTTGAATTTGGATCTTCTTCATGGCAAAGGAGTTTTTACCTGGAATTTCATTCATTAAAGGTGAAAAGTGGCTTATGTCAAAAATGAGCGTTTCAGAGCGATTGGAGGCTGTTTTAGCACTGTACAGTCGCCTAAGGCTGAAAAGTGGCTTATGTGAAAAATGAGCGTTTCAGAGCGAGAGCAGCCTGTTTTTGCACTAAGCTGCATTTCACTGAAAAAAGGTCTTTCAAACAGGTTTACTAGCCTGAACTGGTTGAATTTGGATCTTCTTCATGGCAAAGGAGTTTTTACCTGGAATTTCATTCATTAAAGGTGAAAAGTGGCTTATGTCAAAAATGAGCGTTTCAGAGCGATTGGAGGCTGTTTTTGCACTGTACAGTCGCCTATAAGGCTGAAAAGTGGCTTATGTGAAAAATGAGCGTTTCAGAGCGAGAGCAGCCTGTTTTTGCACTAAGCTGCATTTCACTGAAAAAAGGTCTTTCAAACAGGTTTACTAGCCTGAACTGGTTGAATTTGGATCTTCTTCATGGCAAAGGAGTTTTTACCTGGAATTTCATTCATTAAAGGTGAAAAGTGGCTTATGTCAAAAATGAGCGTTTCAGAGCGATTGGAGGCTGCTTTAGCGCTGAAAAGTGGCTTTTGTGAAAAATGAGCGTTTCAGAGCGAGAGCAGCCTGTTTTTGCACTAAGCTGCATTTCACTGAAAAAAGGTCTTTCAAACAGGTTTACTAGCCTGAACTGGTTGAATTTGGATCTTCTTCATGGCAAAGGAGTTTTTACCTGGAATTTAATTCATTAAGGCTGAAAAGTGGGTTATGTGAAAAATGAGCGTTTCAGAGCGAGAGCAGCCTGTTTTTGCACTAAGCTGCATTTCTCTGAAAAAAGGTCTTTTAAACAGGTTTACTAGCCTGAACTGGTTGAATTTGGATCTTCTTCATGGCAAAGGAGTTTTTACCTGGAATTTCATTCATTAAAGGTGAAAAGTGGCTTATGTCAAAAATGAGCGTTTCAGAGCGATTGGAGGCTGTTTTAGCGCTGAAAAGTGGCTTATGTGAAAAATGAGCGTTTCAGAGCGAGAGCAGCCTGATTTTGCACTAAGCTGCATTTCACTGAAAAAAGGTCTTTCAAACAGGTTTACTAGCCTGAACTGGTTGAATTTGGATCTTCTTCATGGCAAATGAGTTTTTACCTGGAATTTAATTCATTAAGGCTGAAAAGTGGGTTATGTCAAAAATGAGCGTTTCAGAGCGATAGGAGGCTGTTTTAGCACTGTCCAGTCGCCTAAGGCTGAAAAGTGGCTTATGTGAAAAATGAGCGTTTCAGAGCGAGAGCAGCCTGTTTTTGCACTAAGCTGCATTTCACTGAAAAAAGGTCTTTCAAACAGGTTTACTAGCCTGAACTGGTTGAATTTGGATCTTCTTCATGGCAAAGGAGTTTTTACCTGGAATTTCATTCATTAAAGGTGAAAAGTGGCTTATGTCAAAAATGAGCGTTTCAGAGCGATTGGAGGCTGTTTTAGCACTGTACAGTCGCCTAAGGCTGAAAAGTGGCTTATGTGAAAAATGAGCGTTTCAGAGCGAGAGCAGCCTGTTTTTGCACTAAGCTGCATTTCACTGAAAAAAGGTCTTTCAAACAGGTTTACTAGCCTGAACTGGTTGAATTTGGATCTTCTTCATGGCAAAGGAGTTTTTACCTGGAATTTCATTCATTAAAGGTGAAAAGTGGCTTATGTCAAAAATGAGCGTTTCAGAGCGATTGGAGGCTGTTTTAGCGCTGAAAAGTGGCTTTTGTGAAAAATGAGCGTTTCAGAGCGAGAGCAGCCTGTTTTTGCACTAAGCTGCATTTCACTGAAAAAAGGTCTTTCAAACAGGTTTACTAGCCTGAACTGGTTGAATTTGGATCTTCTTCATGGCAAAGGAGTTTTTACCTGGAATTTCATTCATTAAGGCTGAAAAGTGGGTTATGTCAAAAATGAGCGTTTCAGAGCGAGAGCAGCCTGTTTTTGCACTAAGCTGCATTTCACTGAAAAAAGGTCTTTCAAACAGGTTTACTAGCCTGAACTGGTTGAATTTGGATCTTCTTCATGGCAAATGAGTTTTTACCTGGAATTTAATTCATTAAGGCTGAAAAGTGGGTTATGTCAAAAATGAGCGTTTCAGAGCGATAGGAGGCTGTTTTAGCACTGTCCAGTCGCCTAAGGCTGAAAAGTGGCTTATGTGAAAAATGAGCGTTTCAGAGCGAGAGCAGCCTGTTTTTGCACTAAGCTGCATTTCACTGAAAAAAGGTCTTTCAAACAGGTTTACTAGCCTGAACTGGTTGAATTTGGAACTTCTTCATGGCAAAGGAGTTTTTACCTGGAATTTCATTCTTTAAGGCTGAAAAGTGGCTTATGTCAAAAATGAGCGTTTCAGAGCGATTGGAGGCTGTTTTAGCGCTGAAAAGTGGCTTATGTGAAAAATGAGCGTTTCAGAGCGAGAGCAGCCTGATTTTGCACTAAGCTGCATTTCACTGAAAAAAGGTCTTTCAAACAGGTTTACTAGCCTGAACTGGTTGAATTTGGATCTTCTTCATGGCAAAGGAGTTTTTACCTGGAATTTAATTCATTAAAGGTGAAAAGTGGCTTATGTGAAAAATGAGCGTTTCAGAGCGAGAGCAGCCTGTTTTTGCACTAAGCTGCATTTCACTGAAAAAAGGTCTTTCAAACAGGTTTACTAGCCTGAACTGGTTGAATTTGGATCTTCTTCATGGCAAAGGAGTTTTTACCTGGAATTTAATTCATTAAGGGCGAAAAGTGGGTTATGTGAGAAATGAGCGTTTCAGAGCGAGAGCAGCCTGTTTTTGCACTGTACAGTCGCCTATAAGGCTGAAAAGTGGCTTATGTGAAAAATGAGCGTTTCAGAGCGAGAGCAGCCTGTTTTTGCACTAAGCTGCATTTCACTGAAAAAAGGTCTTTCAAACAGGTTTACTAGCCTGAACTGGTTGAATTTGGATCTTCTTCATGGCAAAGGAGTTTTTACCTGGAATTTCATTCATTAAAGGTGAAAAGTGGCTTATGTCAAAAATGAGCGTTTCAGAGCGATTGGAGGCTGTTTTAGCGCTGAAAAGTGGCTTATGTGAAAAATGAGCGTTTCAGAGCGAGAGCAGCCTGTTTTTGCACTAAGCTGCATTTCACTGAAAAAAGGTCTTTCAAACAGGTTTACTAGCCTGAACTGGTTGAATTTGGATCTTCTTCATGGCAAAGGAGTTTTTACCTGGAATTTCATTCTTTAAGGCTGAAAAGTGGCTTATGTCAAAAATGAGCGTTTCAGAGCGATTGGAGGCTGTTTTAGCGCTGAAAAGTGGCTTATGTGAAAAATGAGCGTTTCAGAGCGAGAGCAGCCTGTTTTTGCACTAAGCTGCATTTCACTGAAAAAAGGTCTTTCAAACAGGTTTACTAGCCTGAACTGGTTGAATTTGGATCTTCTTCATGGCAAAGGAGTTTTTACCTGGAATTTAATTCATTAAGGCTGAAAAGTGGGTTATGTGAAAAATGAGCGTTTCAGAGCGAGAGCAGCCTGTTTTTGCACTAAGCTGCATTTCACTGAAAAAAGGTCTTTCAACCAGGTTTACTAGCCTGAACTGGATGAATTTGGATCTTCTTCATGGCAAAGGAGTTTTTACCTGGAATTTCATTCATTAAAGGTGAAAAGTGGCTTATGTCAAAAATGAGCGTTTCAGAGCGATTGGAGGCTGTTTTAGCGCTGAAAAGTGGCTTATGTGAAAAATGAGCGTTTCAGAGCGAGAGCAGCCTGTTTTTGCACTAAGCTGCATTTCACTGAAAAAAGGTCTTTCAAACAGGTTTACTAGCCTGAACTGGTTGAATTTGGATCTTCTTCATGGCAAAGGAGTTTTTACCTGGAATAAAAGGTCTTTCAAACAGGTTTACTAGCCTGAACTGGTTGAATTTGGATCTTCTTCATGGCAAAGGAGTTTTTACCTGGAATTTCATTCATTAAAGGTGAAAAGTGGCTTATGTCAAAAATGAGCGTTTCAGAGCGATTGGAGGCTGTTTTAGCACTGTCCAGTCGCCTAAGGCTGAAAAGTGGCTTATGTGAAAAATGAGCGTTTCAGAGCGAGAGCAGCCTGTTTTTGCACTAAGCTGCATTTCACTGAAAAAAGGTCTTTCAAACAGGTTTACTAGCCTGAACTGGTTGAATTTGGATCTTCTTCATGGCAAAGGAGTTTTTACCTGGAATTTCATTCATTAAAGGTGAAAAGTGGCTTATGTCAAAAATGAGCGTTTCAGAGCGATTGGAGGCTGTTTTAGCACTGTACAGTCGCCTAAGGCTGAAAAGTGGCTTATGTGAAAAATGAGCGTTTCAGAGCGAGAGCAGCCTGTTTTTGCACTAAGCTGCATTTCACTGAAAAAAGGTCTTTCAAACAGGTTTACTAGCCTGAACTGGTTGAATTTGGATCTTCTTCATGGCAAAGGAGTTTTTACCTGGAATTTCATTCATTAAAGGTGAAAAGTGGCTTATGTCAAAAATGAGCGTTTCAGAGCGATTGGAGGCTGTTTTAGCGCTGAAAAGTGGCTTATGTGAAAAATGAGCGTTTCAGAGCGAGAGCAGCCTGATTTTGCACTAAGCTGCATTTCACTGAAAAAAGGTCTTTCAAACAGGTTTACTAGCCTGAACTGGTTGAATTTGGATCTTCTTCATGGCAAAGGAGTTTTTACCTGGAATTTCATTCATTAAAGGTGAAAAGTGGCTTATGTCAAAAATGAGCGTTTCAGAGCGATTGGAGGCTGCTTTAGCGCTGAAAAGTGGCTTTTGTGAAAAATGAGCGTTTCAGAGCGAGAGCAGCCTGTTTTTGCACTAAGCTGCATTTCACTGAAAAAAGGTCTTTCAAACAGGTTTACTAGCCTGAACTGGTTGAATTTGGATCTTCTTCATGGCAAAGGAGTTTTTACCTGGAATTTAATTCATTAAGGCTGAAAAGTGGGTTATGTGAAAAATGAGCGTTTCAGAGCGAGAGCAGCCTGTTTTTGCACTAAGCTGCATTTCTCTGAAAAAAGGTCTTTTAAACAGGTTTACTAGCCTGAACTGGTTGAATTTGGATCTTCTTCATGGCAAATGAGTTTTTACCTGGAATTTAATTCATTAAGGCTGAAAAGTGGGTTATGTCAAAAATGAGCGTTTCAGAGCGATAGGAGGCTGTTTTAGCACTGTCCAGTCGCCTAAGGCTGAAAAGTGGCTTATGTGAAAAATGAGCGTTTCAGAGCGAGAGCAGCCTGATTTTGCACTAAGCTGCATTTCACTGAAAAAAGGTCTTTCAAACAGGTTTACTAGCCTGAACTGGTTGAATTTGGATCTTCTTCATGGCAAAGGAGTTTTTACCTGGAATTTCATTCATTAAAGGTGAAAAGTGGCTTATGTCAAAAATGAGCGTTTCAGAGCGATTGGAGGCTGTTTTAGCGCTGAAAAGTGGCTTATGTGAAAAATGAGCGTTTCAGAGCGAGAGCAGCCTGTTTTTGCACTAAGCTGCATTTCACTGAAAAAAGGTCTTTCAAACAGGTTTACTAGCCTGAACTGGTTGAATTTGGATCTTCTTCATGGCAAAGGAGTTTTTACCTGGAATAAAAGGTCTTTCAAACAGGTTTACTAGCCTGAACTGGTTGAATTTGGATCTTCTTCATGGCAAAGGAGTTTTTACCTGGAATTTCATTCATTAAAGGTGAAAAGTGGCTTATGTCAAAAATGAGCGTTTCAGAGCGATTGGAGGCTGTTTTAGCACTGTACAGTCGCCTAAGGCTGAAAAGTGGCTTATATGAAAAATGAGCGTTTCAGAGCGAGAGCAGCCTGTTTTTGCACTAAGCTGCATTTCACTGAAAAAAGGTCTTTCAAACAGGTTTACTAGCCTGAACTGGTTGAATTTGGATCTTCTTCATGGCAAAGGAGTTTTTACCTGGAATTTAATTCATTAAGGGCGAAAAGTGGGTTATGTGAAAAATGAGCGTTTCAGAGCGAGAGCAGCCTGTTTTTGCACTGTACAGTCGCCTAAGGCTGAAAAGTGGCTTATGTGAAAAATGAGCGTTTCAGAGCGAGAGCAGCCTGATTTTGCACTAAGCTGCATTTCACTGAAAAAAGGTCTTTCAAACAGGTTTACTAGCCTGAACTGGTTGAATTTGGATCTTCTTCATGGCAAAGGAGTTTTTACCTGGAATTTCATTCATTAAAGGTGAAAAGTGGCTTATGTGAAAAATGAGCGTTTCAGAGCGATTGGAGGCTGTTTTAGCGCTGAAAAGTGGCTTATGTGAAAAATGAGCGTTTCAGAGCGAGAGCAGCCTGTTTTTGCACTAAGCTGCATTTCACTGAAAAAAGGTCTTTCAAACAGGTTTACTAGCCTGAACTGGTTGAATTTGGATCTTCTTCATGGCAAAGGAGTTTTTACCTGGAATTTAATTCATTAAGGGCGAAAAGTGGGTTATGTGAAAAATTAGCGTTTCAGAGCGATTGGAGGCTGTTTTTGCACTGTACAGTCGCCTATAAGGCTGAAAAGTGGCTTATGTGAAAAATGAGCGTTTCAGAGCGAGAGCAGCCTGTTTTTGCACTAAGCTGCATTTCACTGAAAAAAGGTCTTTCAAACAGGTTTACTAGCCTGAACTGGTTGAATTTGGATCTTCTTTATGGCAAAGGAGTTTTTACCTGGAATTTCATTCATTAAAGGTGAAAAGTGGCTTATGTCAAAAATGAGCGTTTCAGAGCGATTGGAGGCTGCTTTAGCGCTGAAAAGTGGCTTTTGTGAAAAATGAGCGTTTCAGAGCGAGAGCAGCCTGTTTTTGCACTAAGCTGCATTTCACTGAAAAAAGGTCTTTCAAACAGGTTTACTAGCCTGAACTGGTTGAATTTGGATCTTCTTCATGGCAAAGGAGTTTTTACCTGGAATTTAATTCATTAAGGCTGAAAAGTGGGTTATGTGAAAAATGAGCGTTTCAGAGCGAGAGCAGCCTGTTTTTGCACTAAGCTGCATTTCTCTGAAAAAAGGTCTTTTAAACAGGTTTACTAGCCTGAACTGGTTGAATTTGGATCTTCTTCATGGCAAATGAGTTTTTACCTGGAATTTAATTCATTAAGGCTGAAAAGTGGGTTATGTCAAAAATGAGCGTTTCAGAGCGATAGGAGGCTGTTTTAGCACTGTCCAGTCGCCTAAGGCTGAAAAGTGGCTTATGTGAAAAATGAGCGTTTCAGAGCGATAGCAGCCTGTTTTTGCACTAAGCTGCATTTCACTGAAAAAAGGTCTTTCAAACAGGTTTACTAGCCTGAACTGGTTGAATTTGGATCTTCTTCATGGCAAAGGAGTTTTTACCTGGAATTTCATTCATTAAAGGTGAAAAGTGGCTTATGTCAAAAATGAGCGTTTCAGAGCGATTGGAGGCTGTTTTAGCGCTGAAAAGTGGCTTATGTGAAAAATGAGCGTTTCAGAGCGAGAGCAGCCTGTTTTTGCACTAAGCTGCATTTCACTGAAAAAAGGTCTTTCAAACAGGTTTACTAGCCTGAACTGGTTGAATTTGGATCTTCTTCATGGCAAAGGAGTTTTTACCTGGAATTTCATTCTTTAAGGCTGAAAAGTGGCTTATGTCAAAAATGAGCGTTTCAGAGCGATTGGAGGCTGTTTTAGCGCTGAAAAGTGGCTTATGTGAAAAATGAGCGTTTCAGAGCGAGAGCAGCCTGATTTTGCACTAAGCTGCATTTCACTGAAAAAAGGTCTTTCAAACAGGTTTACTAGCCTGAACTGGTTGAATTTGGATCTTCTTCATGGCAAAGGAGTTTTTACCTGGAATTTAATTCATTAAGGCTGAAAAGTGGGTTATGTGAAAAATGAGCGTTTCAGAGCGAGAGCAGCCTGTTTTTGCACTAAGCTGCATTTCACTGAAAAAAGGTCTTTCAACCAGGTTTACTAGCCTGAACTGGATGAATTTGGATCTTCTTCATGGCAAAGGAGTTTTTACCTGGAATTTCATTCATTAAAGGTGAAAAGTGGCTTATGTCAAAAATGAGCGTTTCAGAGCGATTGGAGGCTGTTTTAGCGCTGAAAAGTGGCTTATGTGAAAAATGAGCGTTTCAGAGCGAGAGCAGCCTGTTTTTGCACTAAGCTGCATTTCACTGAAAAAAGGTCTTTCAAACAGGTTTACTAGCCTGAACTGGTTGAATTTGGATCTTCTTCATGGCAAAGGAGTTTTTACCTGGAATAAAAGGTCTTTCAAACAGGTTTACTAGCCTGAACTGGTTGAATTTGGATCTTCTTCATGGCAAAGGAGTTTTTACCTGGAATTTCATTCATTAAAGGTGAAAAGTGGCTTATGTCAAAAATGAGCGTTTCAGAGCGATTGGAGGCTGTTTTAGCACTGTACAGTCGCCTAAGGCTGAAAAGTGGCTTATATGAAAAATGAGCGTTTCAGAGCGAGAGCAGCCTGTTTTTGCACTAAGCTGCATTTCACTGAAAAAAGGTCTTTCAAACAGGTTTACTAGCCTGAACTGGTTGAATTTGGATCTTCTTCATGGCAAAGGAGTTTTTACCTGGAATTTCATTCATTAAAGGTGAAAAGTGGCTTATGTGAAAAATGAGCGTTTCAGAGCGATTGGAGGCTGTTTTAGCGCTGAAAAGTGGCTTATGTGAAAAATGAGCGTTTCAGAGCGAGAGCAGCCTGTTTTTGCACTAAGCTGCATTTCACTGAAAAAAGGTCTTTCAAACAGGTTTACTAGCCTGAACTGGTTGAATTTGGATCTTCTTCATGGCAAATGAGTTTTTACCTGGAATTTAATTCATTAAGGCTGAAAAGTGGGTTATGTCAAAAATGAGCGTTTCAGAGCGATAGGAGGCTGTTTTAGCACTGTCCAGTCGCCTAAGGCTGAAAAGTGGCTTATGTGAAAAATGAGCGTTTCAGAGCGAGAGCAGCCTGTTTTTGCACTAAGCTGCATTTCACTGAAAAAAGGTCTTTCAAACAGGTTTACTAGCCTGAACTGGTTGAATTTGGATCTTCTTCATGGCAAAGGAGTTTTTACCTGGAATTTCATTCATTAAAGGTGAAAAGTGGCTTATGTCAAAAATGAGCGTTTCAGAGCGATTGGAGGCTGTTTTAGCACTGTACAGTCGCCTAAGGCTGAAAAGTGGCTTATGTGAAAAATGAGCGTTTCAGAGCGAGAGCAGCCTGTTTTTGCACTAAGCTGCATTTCACTGAAAAAAGGTCTTTCAAACAGGTTTACTAGCCTGAACTGGTTGAATTTGGATCTTCTTCATGGCAAAGGAGTTTTTACCTGGAATTTCATTCATTAAAGGTGAAAAGTGGCTTATGTCAAAAATGAGCGTTTCAGAGCGATTGGAGGCTGTTTTAGCGCTGAAAAGTGGCTTATGTGAAAAATGAGCGTTTCAGAGCGAGAGCAGCCTGATTTTGCACTAAGCTGCATTTCACTGAAAAAAGGTCTTTCAAACAGGTTTACTAGCCTGAACTGGTTGAATTTGGATCTTCTTCATGGCAAAGGAGTTTTTACCTGGAATTTCATTCATTAAAGGTGAAAAGTGGCTTATGTGAAAAATGAGCGTTTCAGAGCGATTGGAGGCTGTTTTAGCGCTGAAAAGTGGCTTATGTGAAAAATGAGCGTTTCAGAGCGAGAGCAGCCTGTTTTTGCACTAAGCTGAATTTCACTGAAAAAAGGTCTTTCAAACAGGTTTACTAGCCTGAACTGGTTGAATTTGGATCTTCTTCATGGCAAATGAGTTTTTACCTGGAATTTAATTCATTAAGGCTGAAAAGTGGGTTATGTCAAAAATGAGCGTTTCAGAGCGATAGGAGGCTGTTTTAGCACTGTCCAGTCGCCTAAGGCTGAAAAGTGGCTTATGTGAAAAATGAGCGTTTCAGAGCGAGAGCAGCCTGTTTTTGCACTAAGCTGCATTTCACTGAAAAAAGGTCTTTCAAACAGGTTTACTAGCCTGAACTGGTTGAATTTGGATCTTCTTCATGGCAAAGGAGTTTTTACCTGGAATTTCATTCATTAAAGGTGAAAAGTGGCTTATGTCAAAAATGAGCGTTTCAGAGCGATTGGAGGCTGTTTTAGCACTGTACAGTCGCCTAAGGCTGAAAAGTGGCTTATGTGAAAAATGAGCGTTTCAGAGCGAGAGCAGCCTGTTTTTGCACTAAGCTGCATTTCACTGAAAAAAGGTCTTTCAAACAGGTTTACTAGCCTGAACTGGTTGAATTTGGATCTTCTTCATGGCAAAGGAGTTTTTACCTGGAATTTCATTCATTAAAGGTGAAAAGTGGCTTATGTCAAAAATGAGCGTTTCAGAGCGATTGGAGGCTGTTTTAGCGCTGAAAAGTGGCTTATGTGAAAAATGAGCGTTTCAGAGCGAGAGCAGCCTGATTTTGCACTAAGCTGCATTTCACTGAAAAAAGGTCTTTCAAACAGGTTTACTAGCCTGAACTGGTTGAATTTGGATCTTCTTCATGGCAAAGGAGTTTTTACCTGGAATTTCATTCATTAAAGGTGAAAAGTGGCTTATGTCAAAAATGAGCGTTTCAGAGCGATTGGAGGCTGTTTTTGCACTGTACAGTCGCCTATAAGGCTGAAAAGTGGCTTATGTGAAAAATGAGCGTTTCAGAGCGAGAGCAGCCTGTTTTTGCACTAAGCTGCATTTCACTGAAAAAAGGTCTTTCAAACAGGTTTACTAGCCTGAACTGGTTGAATTTGGATCTTCTTCATGGCAAAGGAGTTTTTACCTGGAATTTCATTCATTAAAGGTGAAAAGTGGCTTATGTCAAAAATGAGCGTTTCAGAGCGATTGGAGGCTGCTTTAGCGCTGAAAAGTGGCTTTTGTGAAAAATGAGCGTTTCAGAGCGAGAGCAGCCTGTTTTTGCACTAAGCTGCATTTCTCTGAAAAAAGGTCTTTTAAACAGGTTTACTAGCCTGAACTGGTTGAATTTGGATCTTCTTCATGGCAAAGGAGTTTTTACCTGGAATTTAATTCATTAAGGCTGAAAAGTGGGTTATGTGAAAAATGAGCGTTTCAGAGCGAGAGCAGCCTGTTTTTGCACTAAGCTGCATTTCTCTGAAAAAAGGTCTTTTAAACAGGTTTACTAGCCTGAACTGGTTGAATTTGGATCTTCTTCATGGCAAATGAGTTTTTACCTGGAATTTAATTCATTAAGGCTGAAAAGTGGGTTATGTCAAAAATGAGCGTTTCAGAGCGATAGGAGGCTGTTTTAGCACTGTCCAGTCGCCTAAGGCTGAAAAGTGGCTTATGTGAAAAATGAGCGTTTCAGAGCGAGAGCAGCCTGATTTTGCACTAAGCTGCATTTCACTGAAAAAAGGTCTTTCAAACAGGTTTACTAGCCTGAACTGGTTGAATTTGGATCTTCTTCATGGCAAAGGAGTTTTTACCTGGAATTTCATTCATTAAAGGTGAAAAGTGGCTTATGTCAAAAATGAGCGTTTCAGAGCGATTGGAGGCTGTTTTAGCGCTGAAAAGTGGCTTATGTGAAAAATGAGCGTTTCAGAGCGAGAGCAGCCTGTTTTTGCACTAAGCTGCATTTCACTGAAAAAAGGTCTTTCAAACAGGTTTACTAGCCTGAACTGGTTGAATTTGGATCTTCTTCATGGCAAAGGAGTTTTTACCTGGAATAAAAGGTCTTTCAAACAGGTTTACTAGCCTGAACTGGTTGAATTTGGATCTTCTTCATGGCAAAGGAGTTTTTACCTGGAATTTCATTCATTAAAGGTGAAAAGTGGCTTATGTCAAAAATGAGCGTTTCAGAGCGATTGGAGGCTGTTTTAGCACTGTACAGTCGCCTAAGGCTGAAAAGTGGCTTATATGAAAAATGAGCGTTTCAGAGCGAGAGCAGCCTGTTTTTGCACTAAGCTGCATTTCACTGAAAAAAGGTCTTTCAAACAGGTTTACTAGCCTGAACTGGTTGAATTTGGATCTTCTTCATGGCAAAGGAGTTTTTACCTGGAATTTAATTCATTAAGGGCGAAAAGTGGGTTATGTGAAAAATGAGCGTTTCAGAGCGAGAGCAGCCTGTTTTTGCACTGTACAGTCGCCTAAGGCTGAAAAGTGGCTTATGTGAAAAATGAGCGTTTCAGAGCGAGAGCAGCCTGATTTTGCACTAAGCTGCATTTCACTGAAAAAAGGTCTTTCAAACAGGTTTACTAGCCTGAACTGGTTGAATTTGGATCTTCTTCATGGCAAAGGAGTTTTTACCTGGAATTTCATTCATTAAGGCTGAAAAGTGGGTTATGTGAAAAATGAGCGTTTCAGAGCGAGAGCAGCCTGTTTTTGCACTAAGCTGCATTTCACTGAAAAAAGGTCTTTCAACCAGGTTTACTAGCCTGAACTGGATGAATTTGGATCTTCTTCATGGCAAAGGAGTTTTTACCTGGAATTTCATTCATTAAAGGTGAAAAGTGGCTTATGTCAAAAATGAGCGTTTCAGAGCGATTGGAGGCTGTTTTAGCGCTGAAAAGTGGCTTATGTGAAAAATGAGCGTTTCAGAGCGAGAGCAGCCTGTTTTTGCACTAAGCTGCATTTCACTGAAAAAAGGTCTTTCAAACAGGTTTACTAGCCTGAACTGGTTGAATTTGGATCTTCTTCATGGCAAAGGAGTTTTTACCTGGAATAAAAGGTCTTTCAAACAGGTTTACTAGCCTGAACTGGTTGAATTTGGATCTTCTTCATGGCAAAGGAGTTTTTACCTGGAATTTCATTCATTAAAGGTGAAAAGTGGCTTATGTCCAAAATGAGCGTTTCAGAGCGATTGGAGGCTGTTTTAGCACTGTACAGTCGCCTAAGGCTGAAAAGTGGCTTATATGAAAAATGAGCGTTTCAGAGCGAGAGCAGCCTGTTTTTGCACTAAGCTGCATTTCACTGAAAAAAGGTCTTTCAAACAGGTTTACTAGCCTGAACTGGTTGAATTTGGATCTTCTTCATGGCAAAGGAGTTTTTACCTGGAATTTCATTCATTAAAGGTGAAAAGTGGCTTATGTGAAAAATGAGCGTTTCAGAGCGATTGGAGGCTGTTTTAGCGCTGAAAAGTGGCTTATGTGAAAAATGAGCGTTTCAGAGCGAGAGCAGCCTGTTTTTGCACTAAGCTGCATTTCACTGAAAAAAGGTCTTTCAAACAGGTTTACTAGCCTGAACTGGTTGAATTTGGATCTTCTTCATGGCAAATGAGTTTTTACCTGGAATTTAATTCATTAAGGCTGAAAAGTGGGTTATGTCAAAAATGAGCGTTTCAGAGCGATAGGAGGCTGTTTTAGCACTGTCCAGTCGCCTAAGGCTGAAAAGTGGCTTATGTGAAAAATGAGCGTTTCAGAGCGAGAGCAGCCTGTTTTTGCACTAAGCTGCATTTCACTGAAAAAAGGTCTTTCAAACAGGTTTACTAGCCTGAACTGGTTGAATTTGGATCTTCTTCATGGCAAAGGAGTTTTTACCTGGAATTTCATTCATTAAAGGTGAAAAGTGGCTTATGTCAAAAATGAGCGTTTCAGAGCGATTGGAGGCTGTTTTAGCACTGTACAGTCGCCTAAGGCTGAAAAGTGGCTTATGTGAAAAATGAGCGTTTCAGAGCGAGAGCAGCCTGTTTTTGCACTAAGCTGCATTTCACTGAAAAAAGGTCTTTCAAACAGGTTTACTAGCCTGAACTGGTTGAATTTGGATCTTCTTCATGGCAAAGGAGTTTTTACCTGGAATTTCATTCATTAAAGGTGAAAAGTGGCTTATGTCAAAAATGAGCGTTTCAGAGCGATTGGAGGCTGTTTTAGCGCTGAAAAGTGGCTTATGTGAAAAATGAGCGTTTCAGAGCGAGAGCAGCCTGATTTTGCACTAAGCTGCATTTCACTGAAAAAAGGTCTTTCAAACAGGTTTACTAGCCTGAACTGGTTGAATTTGGATCTTCTTCATGGCAAAGGAGTTTTTACCTGGAATTTCATTCATTAAAGGTGAAAAGTGGCTTATGTCAAAAATGAGCGTTTCAGAGCGATTGGAGGCTGTTTTTGCACTGTACAGTCACCTATAAGGCTGAAAAGTGGCTTATGTGAAAAATGAGCGTTTCAGAGCGAGAGCAGCCTGTTTTTGCACTAAGCTGCATTTCACTGAAAAAAGGTCTTTCAAACAGGTTTACTAGCCTGAACTGGTTGAATTTGGATCTTCTTCATGGCAAAGGAGTTTTTACCTGGAATTTCATTCATTAAAGGTGAAAAGTGGCTTATGTCAAAAATGAGCGTTTCAGAGCGATTGGAGGCTGCTTTAGCGCTGAAAAGTGGCTTTTGTGAAAAATGAGCGTTTCAGAGCGAGAGCAGCCTGTTTTTGCACTAAGCTGCATTTCACTGAAAAAAGGTCTTTCAAACAGGTTTACTAGCCTGAACTGGTTGAATTTGGATCTTCTTCATGGCAAAGGAGTTTTTACCTGGAATTTAATTCATTAAGGCTGAAAAGTGGGTTATGTGAAAAATGAGCGTTTCAGAGCGAGAGCAGCCTGTTTTTGCACTAAGCTGCATTTCTCTGAAAAAAGGTCTTTTAAACAGGTTTACTAGCCTGAACTGGTTGAATTTGGATCTTCTTCATGGCAAATGAGTTTTTACCTGGAATTTAATTCATTAAGGCTGAAAAGTGGGTTATGTCAAAAATGAGCGTTTCAGAGCGATAGGAGGCTGTTTTAGCACTGTCCAGTCGCCTAAGGCTGAAAAGTGGCTTATGTGAAAAATGAGCGTTTCAGAGCGAGAGCAGCCTGATTTTGCACTAAGCTGCATTTCACTGAAAAAAGGTCTTTCAAACAGGTTTACTAGCCTGAACTGGTTGAATTTGGATCTTCTTCATGGCAAAGGAGTTTTTACCTGGAATTTCATTCATTAAAGGTGAAAAGTGGCTTATGTCAAAAATGAGCGTTTCAGAGCGATTGGAGGCTGTTTTAGCGCTGAAAAGTGGCTTATGTGAAAAATGAGCGTTTCAGAGCGAGAGCAGCCTGTTTTTGCACTAAGCTGCATTTCACTGAAAAAAGGTCTTTCAAACAGGTTTACTAGCCTGAACTGGTTGAATTTGGATCTTCTTCATGGCAAAGGAGTTTTTACCTGGAATAAAAGGTCTTTCAAACAGGTTTACTAGCCTGAACTGGTTGAATTTGGATCTTCTTCATGGCAAAGGAGTTTTTACCTGGAATTTCATTCATTAAAGGTGAAAAGTGGCTTATGTCAAAAATGAGCGTTTCAGAGCGATTGGAGGCTGTTTTAGCACTGTACAGTCGCCTAAGGCTGAAAAGTGGCTTATATGAAAAATGAGCGTTTCAGAGCGAGAGCAGCCTGTTTTTGCACTAAGCTGCATTTCACTGAAAAAAGGTCTTTCAAACAGGTTTACTAGCCTGAACTGGTTGAATTTGGATCTTCTTCATGGCAAAGGAGTTTTTACCTGGAATTTAATTCATTAAGGGCGAAAAGTGGGTTATGTGAAAAATGAGCGTTTCAGAGCGAGAGCAGCCTGTTTTTGCACTGTACAGTCGCCTAAGGCTGAAAAGTGGCTTATGTGAAAAATGAGCGTTTCAGAGCGAGAGCAGCCTGATTTTGCACTAAGCTGCATTTCACTGAAAAAAGGTCTTTCAAACAGGTTTACTAGCCTGAACTGGTTGAATTTGGATCTTCTTCATGGCAAAGGAGTTTTTACCTGGAATTTAATTCATTAAGGCTGAAAAGTGGGTTATGTGAAAAATGAGCGTTTCAGAGCGAGAGCAGCCTGTTTTTGCACTAAGCTGCATTTCACTGAAAAAAGGTCTTTCAACCAGGTTTACTAGCCTGAACTGGATGAATTTGGATCTTCTTCATGGCAAAGGAGTTTTTACCTGGAATTTCATTCATTAAAGGTGAAAAGTGGCTTATGTCAAAAATGAGCGTTTCAGAGCGATTGGAGGCTGTTTTAGCGCTGAAAAGTGGCTTATGTGAAAAATGAGCGTTTCAGAGCGAGAGCAGCCTGTTTTTGCACTAAGCTGCATTTCACTGAAAAAAGGTCTTTCAAACAGGTTTACTAGCCTGAACTGGTTGAATTTGGATCTTCTTCATGGCAAAGGAGTTTTTACCTGGAATAAAAGGTCTTTCAAACAGGTTTACTAGCCTGAACTGGTTGAATTTGGATCTTCTTCATGGCAAAGGAGTTTTTACCTGGAATTTCATTCATTAAAGGTGAAAAGTGGCTTATGTCCAAAATGAGCGTTTCAGAGCGATTGGAGGCTGTTTTAGCACTGTACAGTCGCCTAAGGCTGAAAAGTGGCTTATATGAAAAATGAGCGTTTCAGAGCGAGAGCAGCCTGTTTTTGCACTAAGCTGCATTTCACTGAAAAAAGGTCTTTCAAACAGGTTTACTAGCCTGAACTGGTTGAATTTGGATCTTCTTCATGGCAAAGGAGTTTTTACCTGGAATTTCATTCATTAAAGGTGAAAAGTGGCTTATGTGAAAAATGAGCGTTTCAGAGCGATTGGAGGCTGTTTTAGCGCTGAAAAGTGGCTTATGTGAAAAATGAGCGTTTCAGAGCGAGAGCAGCCTGTTTTTGCACTAAGCTGCATTTCACTGAAAAAAGGTCTTTCAAACAGGTTTACTAGCCTGAACTGGTTGAATTTGGATCTTCTTCATGGCAAATGAGTTTTTACCTGGAATTTAATTCATTAAGGCTGAAAAGTGGGTTATGTCAAAAATGAGCGTTTCAGAGCGATAGGAGGCTGTTTTAGCACTGTCCAGTCGCCTAAGGCTGAAAAGTGGCTTATGTGAAAAATGAGCGTTTCAGAGCGAGAGCAGCCTGTTTTTGCACTAAGCTGCATTTCACTGAAAAAAGGTCTTTCAAACAGGTTTACTAGCCTGAACTGGTTGAATTTGGATCTTCTTCATGGCAAAGGAGTTTTTACCTGGAATTTCATTCATTAAAGGTGAAAAGTGGCTTATGTCAAAAATGAGCGTTTCAGAGCGATTGGAGGCTGTTTTAGCACTGTACAGTCGCCTAAGGCTGAAAAGTGGCTTATGTGAAAAATGAGCGTTTCAGAGCGAGAGCAGCCTGTTTTTGCACTAAGCTGCATTTCACTGAAAAAAGGTCTTTCAAACAGGTTTACTAGCCTGAACTGGTTGAATTTGGATCTTCTTCATGGCAAAGGAGTTTTTACCTGGAATTTCATTCATTAAAGGTGAAAAGTGGCTTATGTCAAAAATGAGCGTTTCAGAGCGATTGGAGGCTGTTTTAGCGCTGAAAAGTGGCTTATGTGAAAAATGAGCGTTTCAGAGCGAGAGCAGCCTGATTTTGCACTAAGCTGCATTTCACTGAAAAAAGGTCTTTCAAACAGGTTTACTAGCCTGAACTGGTTGAATTTGGATCTTCTTCATGGCAAAGGAGTTTTTACCTGGAATTTCATTCATTAAAGGTGAAAAGTGGCTTATGTGAAAAATGAGCGTTTCAGAGCGATTGGAGGCTGTTTTAGCGCTGAAAAGTGGCTTATGTGAAAAATGAGCGTTTCAGAGCGAGAGCAGCCTGTTTTTGCACTAAGCTGCATTTCACTGAAAAAAGGTCTTTCAAACAGGTTTACTAGCCTGAACTGGTTGAATTTGGATCTTCTTCATGGCAAATGAGTTTTTACCTGGAATTTAATTCATTAAGGCTGAAAAGTGGGTTATGTCAAAAATGAGCGTTTCAGAGCGATAGGAGGCTGTTTTAGCACTGTCCAGTCGCCTAAGGCTGAAAAGTGGCTTATGTGAAAAATGAGCGTTTCAGAGCGAGAGCAGCCTGTTTTTGCACTAAGCTGCATTTCACTGAAAAAAGGTCTTTCAAACAGGTTTACTAGCCTGAACTGGTTGAATTTGGATCTTCTTCATGGCAAAGGAGTTTTTACCTGGAATTTCATTCATTAAAGGTGAAAAGTGGCTTATGTCAAAAATGAGCGTTTCAGAGCGATTGGAGGCTGTTTTAGCACTGTACAGTCGCCTAAGGCTGAAAAGTGGCTTATGTGAAAAATGAGCGTTTCAGAGCGAGAGCAGCCTGTTTTTGCACTAAGCTGCATTTCACTGAAAAAAGGTCTTTCAAACAGGTTTACTAGCCTGAACTGGTTGAATTTGGATCTTCTTCATGGCAAAGGAGTTTTTACCTGGAATTTCATTCATTAAAGGTGAAAAGTGGCTTATGTCAAAAATGAGCGTTTCAGAGCGATTGGAGGCTGTTTTAGCGCTGAAAAGTGGCTTATGTGAAAAATGAGCGTTTCAGAGCGAGAGCAGCCTGATTTTGCACTAAGCTGCATTTCACTGAAAAAAGGTCTTTCAAACAGGTTTACTAGCCTGAACTGGTTGAATTTGGATCTTCTTCATGGCAAAGGAGTTTTTACCTGGAATTTCATTCATTAAAGGTGAAAAGTGGCTTATGTGAAAAATGAGCGTTTCAGAGCGATTGGAGGCTGTTTTAGCGCTGAAAAGTGGCTTATGTGAAAAATGAGCGTTTCAGAGCGAGAGCAGCCTGTTTTTGCACTAAGCTGCATTTCACTGAAAAAAGGTCTTTCAAACAGGTTTACTAGCCTGAACTGGTTGAATTTGGATCTTCTTCATGGCAAATGAGTTTTTACCTGGAATTTAATTCATTAAGGCTGAAAAGTGGGTTATGTCAAAAATGAGCGTTTCAGAGCGATAGGAGGCTGTTTTAGCACTGTCCAGTCGCCTAAGGCTGAAAAGTGGCTTATGTGAAAAATGAGCGTTTCAGAGCGAGAGCAGCCTGTTTTTGCACTAAGCTGCATTTCACTGAAAAAAGGTCTTTCAAACAGGTTTACTAGCCTGAACTGGTTGAATTTGGATCTTCTTCATGGCAAAGGAGTTTTTACCTGGAATTTCATTCATTAAAGGTGAAAAGTGGCTTATGTCAAAAATGAGCGTTTCAGAGCGATTGGAGGCTGTTTTAGCACTGTACAGTCGCCTAAGGCTGAAAAGTGGCTTATGTGAAAAATGAGCGTTTCAGAGCGAGAGCAGCCTGTTTTTGCACTAAGCTGCATTTCACTGAAAAAAGGTCTTTCAAACAGGTTTACTAGCCTGAACTGGTTGAATTTGGATCTTCTTCATGGCAAAGGAGTTTTTACCTGGAATTTCATTCATTAAAGGTGAAAAGTGGCTTATGTCAAAAATGAGCGTTTCAGAGCGATTGGAGGCTGTTTTAGCGCTGAAAAGTGGCTTATGTGAAAAATGAGCGTTTCAGAGCGAGAGCAGCCTGATTTTGCACTAAGCTGCATTTCACTGAAAAAAGGTCTTTCAAACAGGTTTACTAGCCTGAACTGGTTGAATTTGGATCTTCTTCATGGCAAAGGAGTTTTTACCTGGAATTTCATTCATTAAAGGTGAAAAGTGGCTTATGTCAAAATGAGCGTTTCAGAGCGATTGGAGGCTGTTTTTGCACTGTACAGTCGCCTATAAGGCTGAAAAGTGGCTTATGTGAAAAATGAGCGTTTCAGAGCGAGAGCAGCCTGTTTTTGCACTAAGCTGCATTTCACTGAAAAAAGGTCTTTCAAACAGGTTTACTAGCCTGAACTGGTTGAATTTGGATCTTCTTCATGGCAAAGGAGTTTTTACCTGGAATTTCATTCATTAAAGGTGAAAAGTGGCTTATGTCAAAAATGAGCGTTTCAGAGCGATTGGAGGCTGCTTTAGCGCTGAAAAGTGGCTTTTGTGAAAAATGAGCGTTTCAGAGCGAGAGCAGCCTGTTTTTGCACTAAGCTGCATTTCACTGAAAAAAGGTCTTTCAAACAGGTTTACTAGCCTGAACTGGTTGAATTTGGATCTTCTTCATGGCAAAGGAGTTTTTACCTGGAATTTAATTCATTAAGGCTGAAAAGTGGGTTATGTGAAAAATGAGCGTTTCAGAGCGAGAGCAGCCTGTTTTTGCACTAAGCTGCATTTCTCTGAAAAAAGGTCTTTTAAACAGGTTTACTAGCCTGAACTGGTTGAATTTGGATCTTCTTCATGGCAAATGAGTTTTTACCTGGAATTTAATTCATTAAGGCTGAAAAGTGGGTTATGTCAAAAATGAGCGTTTCAGAGCGATAGGAGGCTGTTTTAGCACTGTCCAGTCGCCTAAGGCTGAAAAGTGGCTTATGTGAAAAATGAGCGTTTCAGAGCGAGAGCAGCCTGATTTTGCACTAAGCTGCATTTCACTGAAAAAAGGTCTTTCAAACAGGTTTACTAGCCTGAACTGGTTGAATTTGGATCTTCTTCATGGCAAAGGAGTTTTTACCTGGAATTTCATTCATTAAAGGTGAAAAGTGGCTTATGTCAAAAATGAGCGTTTCAGAGCGATTGGAGGCTGTTTTAGCGCTGAAAAGTGGCTTATGTGAAAAATGAGCGTTTCAGAGCGAGAGCAGCCTGTTTTTGCACTAAGCTGCATTTCACTGAAAAAAGGTCTTTCAAACAGGTTTACTAGCCTGAACTGGTTGAATTTGGATCTTCTTCATGGCAAAGGAGTTTTTACCTGGAATAAAAGGTCTTTCAAACAGGTTTACTAGCCTGAACTGGTTGAATTTGGATCTTCTTCATGGCAAAGGAGTTTTTACCTGGAATTTCATTCATTAAAGGTGAAAAGTGGCTTATGTCAAAAATGAGCGTTTCAGAGCGATTGGAGGCTGTTTTAGCACTGTACAGTCGCCTAAGGCTGAAAAGTGGCTTATATGAAAAATGAGCGTTTCAGAGCGAGAGCAGCCTGTTTTTGCACTAAGCTGCATTTCACTGAAAAAAGGTCTTTCAAACAGGTTTACTAGCCTGAACTGGTTGAATTTGGATCTTCTTCATGGCAAAGGAGTTTTTACCTGGAATTTAATTCATTAAGGGCGAAAAGTGGGTTATGTGAAAAATGAGCGTTTCAGAGCGAGAGCAGCCTGTTTTTGCACTGTACAGTCGCCTAAGGCTGAAAAGTGGCTTATGTGAAAAATGAGCGTTTCAGAGCGAGAGCAGCCTGATTTTGCACTAAGCTGCATTTCACTGAAAAAAGGTCTTTCAAACAGGTTTACTAGCCTGAACTGGTTGAATTTGGATCTTCTTCATGGCAAAGGAGTTTTTACCTGGAATTTAATTCATTAAGGCTGAAAAG